>NC_088979.1:37424922-37724922 GCF_963932015.1 Anas acuta
GTCATTTGCCACCATCCATGGGTTGATATATAGAGCACTGGTCACTTTTCTCATTCAGCAATATCTAAAGACAGATGGATAGCCTTCACTTCTGCAAATTGTCTCGATTCACCTTCTCCTTCACCAGTTTCTGCACAGCTTGTTGCATGGGACTCTATACAGCAGCCTTTCACTTCTGATGCTTTTTCCACACCATTACAGGACCCATCAGTAAACAAAGCATGTTGTCTCTCATTTTCTGGTAGTTTATTATATAGTGGGGCCTGTTTGGCATGTGTCACCTCCTTCTCTGGTTATATTCCCAAATCTCTGCCTTCTGGCCAGTCCATGATCACTTCCAAGATTCCTGAGAGGATGGTGTTTCCTATTTGAGCCCATTGTGTAATCAGTGCGACCTACCAACTCCGCATTGCTTCAGTTGCATGATGTCTAGAGGAGACCCTCCCTCTGAATGTTGAGCCCAGCACCATCAGTGGGGTTGAGAAGACGAGATGTACTTCATACCAACCACTTCTGAAGCAGCTTGAAACTATTCTTCATTATTGCCTTCTCTTCTCTTCTCTTCTCTTCTCTTCTCTTCTCTTCTCTTCTCTTCTCTTCTCTTCTCTTCTCTTCTCTCTTCTCTTCTCTTCTCTTCTCTTCTCTTCTCTCTTCTCTCTCTCTTCTCTTCTCTTCTCTTCTCTTCTCTTCTCTTCTCTTCTCTTTTTTTCTTTTTCTTTTTCTTTTTCTTTTTCTTTTCTTTTTCTTTTCTTTTTCTTTTTCTTTTTCTTTTTCTTTTTCTTTTTCTTTTCTTTTTCTTTTTTTCTTTTTCTTTTTTCTTTTTCTTTTCTTTTTCTTTTTCTTTTTCTTTTTCTTTTTTCTTTTTCTTTTTTCTTTTTCTTTTTCTTTTTTCTTTTTCTTTTTTCTTTTTCCTTTCCTTTCCTTTCCTTTCCTTTCCTTTCCTTTCCTTTCCTTTCTTTCCTTTCCTTTCCTTTCCTTTCCTTTCCTTTCCTTTCCTTTCCTTTCCTTTCCTTTCCTTTCCTTTCCTTTCCTTTCCTTTCCTTTCCTTTCCTTTCCTTTCCTTTCCTTTCCTTTCCTTTCCTTTCCTTTCCTTTCCTTTCCTTTCCTTTCCTTTCCTTTCCTTTCCTTTCCTTCTGATTGATTGGAGTACAACAGGCCACAGATCCTCTGTATCCCTGACTCAAAAACATGAGGGGTAGATCTAGAGCCTCCCCTGGTGATTTCTGCCTGAGTTCATTGGAACTGGATTACATGCAGTGTCTGTCATGGGATTTGTTTTATCCACAGTGCTTGTCATGGGAGTTGGATTGGATCCAGAGGGATTCTATTCCACTTGAGGGTGATGAATAGTATTTATTATTGTTTGATAGGCATAGGCCAGACCCCAGCACTGTGTTACATTGTAACTCTCGGGCATTGCCAGGGTCAGGCCATACCTTTTAAAAGCATTCTATCAGTTTTTAGGATTTTCACTTTTATTTGGACTTGAAGTCCAAAACCAATGGAGGTGACAATCATGATAAATACCTGCTCATATGCTCCCCTACACCTAACCACCCATAACCATTTTACCTCAGGGCATATCTCTGGATGGTATTCTTAAATATTTGTGTAACCTTTAGACAAAACTTGAAATACATGCAGGAGACAGAGCAATAAGTTCATGATGGTTTCAACATACCAAGAGTATTAAAAATTCTCAAGAGCTATTTAAACTAGCCTGAAGGAGAAAAGGTAAAGAGTGTACTTGTCAATAGCAACCATGAGAATGTTCTTGAAGTGCAAGAATGACAGCAATACTGAGTACAAACACCAGATTAAGTTCACGGTTGGTGTAATATGAGTGCTTGCTATATAGAAACTGACAAAGCCATAAACAAAACTTAGGCCAACCCCCAGAGCTGAAAAAGAAAGGGAAAAGCTTTTAAGAAAAACAAAATTGGGAGCAAATAAATCAACATTGTGAAAAAAATAAATCAACATTGTGACCAACAACTATTAACCAAATGTAATATTTATAACCAATTATAAGCAAAATACATAAAACATAACTCGCTATGGTATACAATAATGGTACTCTGTATAAACTTCTGCCATGTATACTACTTGCACTAGATTTCATCTGGATCTTTGGGTGCCTGGTCATTGTACAGATCACTATAAACCATCTCCCTAGATGCTCATCTTCCCTAGAGAGGGATCCCAACTGTTTGGCTTCCTTGTCTTCTCATTCCTGGCTACTGGCCCTCATATTCCAACATCAGACTATCCAGGTGGCAATGTGCTCACCTGGGTGATATCTGAAATCCTTTTGCATATCTCACAGTTCGCTCAGTGATAGGTGGTTGGATGGTTTCTGACTTGTTTATGATTTCTGGCTCTTCTTCCTCCTGTTTATGTGATGGTCCTGCTCTAGAACAGCCTGCCCTTTCCATTTCTCATTCCCAGAACTTCTTAGCAGGAGTTTCTTCCCTTGTTAAATAAGCTGACTTCCACTTACATTGTTTCATCTTGACTATAGGGGCAACTGATACCATTGACAGTTGACCCTCTGGTTTAGATACGGGGTCTGTTATCCGGTCATCAGATTCAGAGGCCTTCTCTTCCCCTTGAGCTTTAATTATTGTTTGATAGGTGGAGGCTATGCCCCTGTGTGCAGCAAGTGCAGCAAGATGTAACGTTCCGACATTGCTGGGGTCAGGGCATATTTCTTTGAAACATTCTAAATTTTTTTTTTAGGATTCCACTCTTGTTCAAGAGTCAAGTTCAAAAACACTGCAGGAAACAATTGTCACAGATACCTGCCCATATCCTCCCACACCCCTTGCCACCACCAGCACACTGTATTGCAGCAGATTCCTGTGTGGTATTCTTAACTAATTGTTTAAACTTAGGAAAAAACAGAAACACATTCTGGATACCTAGCAATAGGAGTATTTTGGTTACCCACAGCCATTCAAAATACTCAAAAGCAATTGTAATTAACCCATACAGAAAGGAGAAGGTACCATTCCTGATATCCTCTACCAAATGACTTCCAGAAGAGAAAAAAGAGAGACTGTAGTTAATATTCTCCAAGAGAAGTACAGAGATGATAGCAATGCAGGGCCTGAATACCAGATTAGGTGCAAAACCAGTGCTTTGCGGCACAATGAACTGAAAATAAATGAATAAAAATTAAACAAAACAAACAAGTCAAACCAAAAAAACAACAGCCTTTAACAAACAAGCTCTCAGATCTGATATATAGAAAGCAAAAAAACAAAACAAAAACAAAACAAAAACAAAAACAAAAACAAAACAAAACACAGAGCATGGCACAGATCATATAAAACAAGATCCCATAAAACAATATTAAGAGCAAGCCAGTTGATGATCAGCACGATCAGCAATTCTTAACCAAATTGTAAGTGCTCTGGTAAAATCTATTGTTATCTCGACCTTTTGTGTCCTACACTGGGTACCATAAAGGACTGTGGTGGTTTTCACACTGATGGTGAACTAAACTCCCCTACATTGCTCTCTCACTCCACCTCCTCAAAGAGAGAGGGTGTAGAAAATATGATGGGGGCTTTGGGGGAGTGGGAGGGGGGTGGGAGAAAGGCTCATAGGTTGAAATAAGGGAAAAAAAATAAAAAGAAAAGTAAAAAATCAAGCAAAGGCCATATGGAATCAAAGAAACAGAAAACAATTGTTCTCTGCTTCCTGTCATCAAGTGATATTCAGCCATGTGTTGGGACCACAGCCTTAATACCCTTAGCATTTGTTGAGGAGAACAGATATTTTTATAATGAAATCTTCCACTTCTTCACCTTTTCCATCTTTTATCACAATATGTGACATCTTATGGTATGGAGTATCCCTTTGGTGGGTTTAGGTCAGCTGTCCTAGCAATGTGCCCTCCCAAGCTCTTACCCACCCGCAGTTTACTGGCTTTGGGGGAGTTTGGAGAGAGTCTTGATGTTGCACCAGCATTGCTCAGCAATAGACAAAACATTGGTGTGATAACAATGGTGTTCTAGATACAAGTGCAGAGAACAACACTACATGGGCTGCCATGGGGAAAATTAACTTCATCCTAGTCAGACCCAGTACATAGTTACAAGATTGTGATGTTTCAGCTAGTTTCAGCTAGCTTCAAAATACAAATCTTATGTTTAATTTTATTGTTGTGGAGTACAAATGTAATGTATTTTCAAACATTCTCCATTAGAAAAGACGATGTGAATTTCTTCAGTTAAATTTGAGACAGGATTAGCTGTCTGAATTATCTGAAATTTGGGGTGGGGGAAGGGCAGAAAGACAGAATAGAGGTAAACAAGTAAGTAAGTAATATAACTTGCCATTGAACTGTTATCCATAACCATCTGGGTTAAGGATTCAACACTTCTAAACCCTCTACTTGCACTTGCATACAAATGGTATTATCCATTCTTGTAATCTTACTCTCTTGTTTAACAACCAAGCTGAAAATATGTAATTTATTTGCTACACTTTCTTGGTTTCTTTCTCCAGATGTCTTATCAATATACATCTTTAAATAAAATGACCTTCACAATAGTACTCCATAGTCTTTTCATTTTTTCTTTTTTTATTTATTTTTTTTTTTTCATATGAAGAAAATACCATGTATGATGGTATCAATCTTTTATCTGTTTGTATTAAATTATAATCCATTAAAGGTAGGTTGTAATGATGCACAAAAGGATCATTACTTTTCATATTTCCCCTTTGTTGAGTTTCTTAAAGCAGAATGGAAAAAAAAAAAAAAAAAAGCATTCTTGCACTTTTTTGAAATGATTTGTGATTGGAAATTCTATTTGTTAATAGTACCAGTTCTAGTTCATTTTTATATTTATATTCACATATTCTATATCACATAATGTATATTTCATATTCTTTTTAATATTTTGCTGTAGGAATAAAAAAAAAAAAAAAAAAAAAAAAAAAAAAAAACGGGTATACTGGTGACCAAAGGTTTTCATGATACTCAAGGTTTACAAGCTCTGTTAGTGACTTGTTACATTTGTTTTACATAAAGAAAGATAAACATGTTATCACAAAATCATAGAATCACAGAATTGTACGGGTTGTAAGGGACCTCAAAAATCATCTGCCAAAGCAGATTCATGATAAATATTATGTCCTTCTCATAAATAATTCTGAAAAGTCTACTTGGCACAAATTTGGTATAGTTCCATCAGTTTCTTAGGGAGATGATAATTTTCTGCTTTTAAATCATATTACACCTGATGGCAGTGTAGTTATTTACTGTGTGGCTAAGATAATAATTTGGTTCATTGATACAATTATATTGTTTACGTGCTAGGCTCTGTGAAAATCTGCAAATCTAATCTTTAAGCAGATTTTCAAATATATCAACTTTTAAAGGTGTTGATCACCCATCTATTATTTAATCATTATTAAAATTATGTATTTCACAAGTTGATCAGTTTTCACAAGTTAATGTCTCATTCTGATCAGAAATATACAAGTTTATGATCCTTTATATTGTACTAAAATAAGAAGGACTGAGTAGTCTCTCTAGAGAGAGAAAAGTGCAAACTGGAATTTTTGTAGTCTTCTTTTCTTCCTTCAAGTTCAGTTCAGTATGTTATTCTTATAACTGAGTTCTTACTAGTTTAGCATTCCTCATTCTGGGAACTGTACAAGTTGTCGTGGTTCCGCTCGAGTGGGCAGCCGAGCTCCACCACAGCCGCTCTCTCACTCCCCCTCCTCAAAGAGGAATGGGGAGAAAATATGTGAAAAGGGCTCAAGGATTGAGATAAGGACAAGAAAATCAAGCAATAATTATTGTAACGGGCAAACCAGACTCAGCATAAGAAGACAGATAGTAAGATTTATTGCTCATTACTAACAAGCTAGAGAAGTGAGAAACAAAGGAAAGAAACCAAAAGCACCTCCCCCCCCATCCACCCTCTTCCACCTCCTCCCCCCGAGCGACGCAGGAGAACTGGGGAATGGGGGTTATGGTCAGTCTACAGCACTTCTTCTCTGCCGCTCCTTCTCGGTCACTCTCGTCCCCTGTGCTGTGGGGTCCCACCCATGGGATGCAGTCCTTGACGAACTGATCCGGCGTGGGCTTCCCACAGGCAGCAGCTCTTCCAGAACTGCTCCAAATATGGGTCCGTACCATGGGGTCCATCCCTCAGGAGAAAACTGCTCCAACCTGGCTCCCCTACGGGCAGCAGCTCCTGCCAGGTCACCTGCTCCTGCGTGGTCTCCTCTCCACGGGCTACAGGTCCGGCCCAGAATCTGCTCCGGCAGGGGTCTTCCACAGGTGGCAGCCTCCGTCGGTGCAGGGCCACCTGCTCCACCGTGGTCTCCTCCACGGGCTGCAGCGTGGAACTCTGCTCCATCATGGTACTCCATGGGCTGCAGGGGGACATCCTGCTTCACCATGGTCCTCACCACAGGCCGCAGGGGACTTCTGCTCCGGCCCCTGGAGCACCTCTCCCCCTCCTTCTACACTGACCTTGACACCTGCAAGGCTGTTTCTCACTCCCTTGACTCTCCCGGCTGCTGTGTGGCACAGCGTTTTTTTTTTCCCTGTCTTAAATATGCTCTCACAGAGGTGCAAAACAACATCGCTTATTGGCTCAGATCTGGAAAACAATGGGGCCCTTCCCAAACATGGGGCAGCTTCTAGATCTTTCTCACAGAAACCACCCCTATGGCCCCCTGCTACCAAAACCTTGCCACGTAAACCCACTACACAAGTACATACAGATAAAAGATAAGCTGTTACTTGAAGACCTTTTCCTATAAAAGTAGCATACTGGCAGTGATCTATGGTGCATTGCCCAGACAGCTGCACTTGGTTTGTTTTGGTCTTTGTCTTTTTTTTTTTTTTAATTATTGTTATTTTTGTCTATGATTTCTTTGTTTTGTTTTGTTTTGTTTTGTTTTCTCCCTTGGTGTGTTATTTTTAAATTAATTTATCATATATTTATTTATGTATTTATTGTTGTTCTGTTTTTCATTTTATGTTTTGTTTTTAAAATTGTTGTTACTTCTCTCTTTGGTTAAAGCAATTTTTTCTCTTTAAAAAACAAACAAACAAACAAAAAGTTTTCCAGAAGAAGTGAAAAATAGCACAGTTTGACTGTATATATGAATAGAAAGTGCAATCAAAATTCATTGTTAGCATCTTTCTTGCTAAAGAAAATGGCTAAAAAGCTAAAAATATTGAGTCACCGAACCATAAAAAGTCTGCTTTACAGAACACAGGAGAGAAAATAGTTAACCTTTCATCTGTGGTATGGCTGTGTTGACTGGAATTTACGTTATGCTCTGATATGAGGTTAAACCCACAAAACCATTTACTCGGTCTGTGTTATCAAGTCAAGGACCTAAGTACACTACACTATAGTAAAACAGAGAGCTTGCGGGAAAAAAAAAAAAAAAAAAAAGGATTTGCTCTAGTCTGACAGTCAGACAATACAAGCAAAAATGTAAATGTAAATATAATTGCAAATACAGGCAAATACGTTGTTAGATTCCAGGGGCTGAAGCTGACTGGTTCAGGGTAGAAATGAACTGACAAGAGGTATATATATAAAAAAAGTAAGCAAGAATTATTATGAACTATTTACATATGTATTGACCCCAGGGCAGTGACAAAGGTACAGATGAGAACGATGCTTTTCCCAATCATTGGTTTCCTGAAGGAAGGAGTCAGCAGGCACACTGCTTGAATGGACATCTCTGCTGAGGCAACGTTGTCCTTGGTAGTGTATCTCTTTCTCCTCTGGGGAGGGGAGGTGTCCCAATTTTATCCCTTCCTACCCTGTAGCTGACATGTGGGGCCAACATGTGTCTCAAGGGCCACTAAGCTCCTCCTTGGTGTTATATAAGCATGTCTACAATAGTTTATGTGCACCATTTGAGTTGGGGGCTGCACTGGTTCAGTGAGGGTCATTACTTCATCCTTCATCATCTTCCTTTGCTGCCCTTTGGACATCTTTTCCAGAAGCAAGTGTCATGGTCACAAGCCAAGCCGCAAAATTTCATCAGCCGTGCTACAGTCCTCAAAGCTTGGATAGTTCCATGTTCTTCTTTTCCCCTGCATACATACTCAGCAACTTACACCCCCTGCACCACATGTTTATAACAATGAGTTGTTCCACAGTGGACCAAATTTAATCACGGTCATAAGACCACTATGCTCTTACACAATGGCCAATATATAAACATTGTCTGTGACAAGTAGTTTTTGAGGTGGAGATCACTGGTGTTGGTCTAGGGCTTATACCTGAGAAAAACAATTCCTCCACTTCCTCAGGAAAAAAAAATAAAATTATGTCATCACTTTTTAAAATATATATATTTACATTCTCATGTTCCATATTATTTTACAAATATAGCATTTTTGAACATTCCCTATAGGGAATAGGGAACCTTGGTTCTTTTTTGAAGAGTTTCTATATGTGAAATAGAAACAGTGTAGGTTTGATTGGAGCAAGTGGATAAAGAGAAGGATAGAGCAAAAGATTTAAATCTGAGTGGGGTACTGAGAGCACTCCAAGAACAAAAATATCTGTAAAAGCCATGAGGCTTTGTAAAGACGTGATTTTCCCTGACAAATGCAGCTTGAAATGTGAGATACTGAGCAGACAAACAGATCCCTTATACTTCATCTTAGTGAAAATTAAGGATTGATTTCCCTTCACTTGTCTTTTATAAACACCTGTAACTATGCTGTCTTTATCAGATGCTGTAAATAAGCATTTTATTTGCATTTTACTATAACCTTGTAAGTTATGGTAGCTTCAAATAACTAAAGTATGCCTTACCAAAGTTGTGCTGATCCATATAACTAGGTCACTGCTGTATTTGTACACAGAGCCCAGCACTTCTACCAATTTCCACAAGGAGGCCAAAGGGTAACAAGTTATACATCCACTAAAGCTTCATAAATCAATTTGAGAGCTAGTGTTATTGGGGTCAGGAGAGAAAGCGTCTTCAGTGATCAGTGATAAAACCAGAAAAATCACTCACAATGCTGTAAGTTAGTGGAGAATATTACCAAGGATCCCAAAGGAGAATAAAGATATATATATAAAATAATAGAACACCTTATTTTGATAGCTGCAAAACTTTAAACTGTTTTTTATTTCAAGGTCACAGAACAAAAGTCTTCTTATAATTGTCAATTCTATTGAAGCTGATAGAAAATATGGTTGATAAACACAGATGAGAAAACAGATGCATCAAAATACAAAAATGATAAATAATAAAAGTGTGTAGTCTGTTCACAGGTGTTGTATAGATCATACATGTAGTCTTCAGTTACATAGACTGTGACTGAGCAACAAAGAGGAGGACTGTCTTTTTGTGCCATCTTTGCTGTAGCACATTTTATCAGGAAACATTATCCTCATTTATCCTCAGGAAAGCAGGAAAGACAAGGAGATTTCTGTTTCAACAGAAGCAGCTGAGCATGATTTGATGAGGACTTTTTGTACTAGAGGGTAGGGACAGATGAGGAAGAAAGAATCAAGGAATCTCCTGAAGAAGATACCACAAGAGAAAGAGGTAAAATATATGCAATGGAGTGAAAGCAATATTTTCAAACTATAGAAATACAGTGGGAAGTGAACAGATTTATTTTTCAGCCTTTTTCTGTCTTTCTCATCCAGGAGGCCAGACTGGATGAGGAAACAAACAAACAAACAAAAAAAAACAAAACAAAACAAAACAAAACAACAACAACAACAAAAAAAAAACAAACACTAAATCAAATTCCAGTTAAATCAAATATAAATCTAGACACAAAGCATCACTAAAATATTTTCACACTTCTAGGAGGTGAGGAAACCATTATCTCACTGCTTTGACTCTCCTTTTATTTCCATGTTTGGCTTTTTATTATTATTATTATTTATTTGCTTACTTGTTTGCTTTAATTCCATGACTTTTTAAATATATTTAATCTTTAAATCAAATGATTTAACTTACAATCTTTTTAGTGATAATTAATAGGAGCATATTTCTTACACTTGAATTCCCAGAAACAGTGGACCAGCAGAGGGCAGTTCTAAAGGATTTACTCAGGGCAGAGTTTCAGTGTGAAATAATATACATGTATGTTCCTGGCATTATCCTCTAATCCTTAGTAGCTGGGTAGCATAGAATATTTTGGAGTTCATTTTGTATATATTGCTATCAGATGGATGAGAAGCATTTTGATTAATTTCTTGTTAGAGTTGAGCCAAACAGAATAGTTCATTGGATCTGAAGCTGAATATTCATCTTCCTGTGATCCACAAGAGAATCTGCAAAAGAAGAAAAAAATACAGCTAATTATTTTGGTACTACCATTTTTCCCTCAAATATAGCTGTCTTTCCTGAAGATTGGCCTTGAAAATCAAATATCATCCAAGTCAACCAAGTATGTCATCAAAAGTAGAATGTGTCAAAAACAATATGTGAATTGATATTCTTGCTGCCTATGGTTTTCAATATATTTTTTCCTGAAGAAAATAAACCCATTACAATATTTCTTTCATGATACTCCTTGCAGAAAAGTTATTTGTTACATTTATGAAACAATGCTGACAAGTCAAGCAAGTGTTGAAAAGAACAGGTCAGTGTGCTTGACTGATACACACACACACACACACACACACACACACAAAAGTTGTTTGATAGTTGATCATACCTCTATGAAAATGAACCAGATACTTTTATAGTACATCTCTATTCTAAGCAGCAATATCTGACTGTGTTTGATATTACACAGGAATACCAATTTTAATGCATAAGTATTTAGTATCACATCTGTTTTTCAATACAGTTAAAATGCTATCATTTCACTTCCCAAAACGGTTTCAATAACTTTCCTACTTGCTGAAGAATACATTTTTTTTCTTCCAAAAATGATATTATCAATACAGTATGGTTTTAAATTCATCCTGATCTTCATAAGAAAAGCTTTAGCTTCTGTATGTTTATTCCATTTAATCCATTTTTCAGTACTATGAAACTTGAAATTATATACCTTTAACAAAAAATTGGTGTGTTAAGAGGGGTCAAAATAAAATTTTCTTCAGAACTGCGTGCATCAGTGTTCAAGGTGTGTTATCTATTAACACATACAAATATAGATTTAGCTCAGATTCCACTTTCATATCTCTACTGTATCCTCTAATAGCATTTAGTATTAGAAATAAAAATCATTTTGCATTGTTGTTGTTTTGTTTTGTTTTGTTTTTAATAGTTGCCCATTCATTATTTAACTACTTTGATTTAACATGCCAACTGCTGAATAATAGGACATATAACCAGAGGGCTGGGAGAAAGAGGAAAGATATCAGGTCTCTTAAAAAAATATCCCAAAGCAGAAAAGCTACAGTGGTCTTTCAGATGTTGCCCCTCTCTTCCAAAACTGAGATTTGGAAGGACATACACACAGAACAAATACTAGAAGAACTACGGTTGGTTGGATTTTAGTATAGGATTGCTCTAATACTGCAACCCCTTGGAATGCTAAACAACCCCCGAAAGGTATAAGTAATTTTCACGTAAATGTTGATCCAAATATTGTTATTTCAGACATTATTTTTTATTTAGGGCATAGACTATTCATTAGTATCTATGGGCTCATAAAAATGAAAAAAATAATAATAATATTTTTTCTGAGTATGTTTTCAGTACTTACTGGGAGAAAGAGAGAAAGAGAGAGAGAGAGAGAGAAAAAAAGAAAGAAAGAAAGGAAGGAAGGAAGGAAGGAAGGAAGGAGGGAGGGTAGGAAGGAAGGAAGAAAGAAAACACATTTCAGAGTTCTGAAACACAGAGTATAACAGATAAGATGCCTGGAACAGTAAGCATCACTGATCCTCACATGTCTGAGAGGTTCATGATTCTTCTCTGAAACAGGTAGGTCAATAACTCTGCAGAGTTTTGATGATCTTTTTCTCTCATCAAAATTCCTCTCTGAACCTGAGAAACAGTTTTTCAAACTTATGATGTTTTCCTGAAAAGAAAAACTGCCAATTGTCACCCTTCTCTGTACCATCATTACTCCAAGATAAGTTCATAGCTCCCCAGTGAACCGAGAAAGATATGTTGCAAGCACTATCATACAATGAACCTTACAAAACTTTTGCATTACATTAGTACTGAGAGAGCTGTTATTGATTATGGTCATTCTACTGCATATGTCTGAAAAAGAATATCTGAGACAGAGCACCAAAGAACCATTGTTACCAGAGTTAGGCAACCATGCATCAAAACAAGGCAATGACAATTATGTTATGAAATAGAATCAGCATATATAGTCATGGATCTCAGAGTTTCTACAGGTTTTTAATTTAATTAGAAAAGCTTCCACAACTCCATTTCATCTCTTCTTTGCAAATGATAGTTCCAAGGGTAGATACATTAAGGAATTTGGTATTTATTTTTGAACAATAGAGTGAAGTTCCCTCTTTAATACAGACTTCAAAAGATGAGTGTAAAAGAAATACAGGAACAAAGCAATTACATTATTTTTGCTTTAGTCAGGTATTTATATTTAAAGCTTAGAAGAATAAAGAAAATGATCTTAAAAGAGAAGTTCAAGTTGAGAAAAGAGTCCCTCTAAAGACTACTCATTTTGGTACCGTGTGTCTACCCATTTTGGTGCGCGGAGGGGGACATAATGACAGTATTTTAATTTAACAAATAAATGGGTTTGATCTACATGCTATAAAATGCATAAATGCAGTTTTCACATTTTTTTACTCTAAAAAATGAGAATCACACCCATAATTTTAGAGTACCTACAAATGTGAAAATCTTCAGAGTTTCTGAAGAAATCTGTACTATAGACTTTTTGTAGGAGCAAAATATTGACTTCTGTTATATATACTTAAAGGTCATATCTACTGTCTGCTAGAGCCACAGTTAGTAGTTCAGAAAGAAGTTATGGATTCCTGGAAGTGTTCAAGGCCAGGCTGGATGGGGCTTTGATCAACCTGATCTAGTGGCTGGTGTCACTGACAATGAAAGGGGGATTGGAATTAGACGATCTTTAATGTCCCTTCCAACACAAACCATTCATATGATTCAATGATTCAATGATTCTATGATTATGTCACCTCCTTCTCTTCTTTTTGTTTATTTGTTTTGTTTTTGTATTTCTTGTCTACCAAAACTAAGTAAATAGCTGTTTACAGTTTATATTCATTTTGAATAGTAGCTTCCTGGAAAAATCATTCCAAGGATGGTAACATTTAAATTTATTTCATCTGGAAAGGGCATTGAACCTAAGAATCTGACAAAGGAAGAGACTCAATCACAGAGGTGTTTTTAGAGCATGACTAACACACACTGACAGGACGTGACTCTTTACAAACTATCACTTACTTTTAAGTGCCATAACTGTCAGGCTATAAGTTATTCATGCATTTTGGAGTACTCTTCAATGCTCTTATTGAAACTATGTCACTATGCAGGAAAGAATTCAAGATTTATGAAGCTGGAAAGAATGCTAAGGAGTGAGTTTAGCTAAACATCTTTACAACTGGAACATCTACTTCGAAGTCAGGAACTATTTTATTATTACTATTATTATTATTATTGTTCAGCCTATTTTGACACAACAATGTGTTTTGTTTGTTCATTTGTTTGTTTTATAATAAACATTTATTTTTTCTTGAAACTATTACCATTTCAACCACTTTTGACAGAGATCTGAGGCCTCTAAGTTTATTTGGTTTTTCAGGCTCTGAAAACATGAGATTGAAAAATGGATGCCCTTACAACCGGGAAAAACAGCCATGAAAGTTAAGTTTACTAAATATTAGGGAGTGAATTTAGGAGACAGAAGTTTTAAATTGGAAGAGTTTTAACTTTTGGGGAGCCACTTTCTTTTGTATTCGTATGTTCTGACTAAAACCTTCCTACCTTCAAGTATTATGCTTTCTACCTTGATTCCTCAAACAGAACCTTAGTTCCCTGTCTCATATTTCTTGCAAGATTTTCCTTTCATATTCCCATATGTATCATGTTACTGATACTTTTTAAGTATCAGTAACATGAGGACGAAGCTTTCCCAGAATCTACACTGGCATCCTTGTAGCTTTGGTGAATCTTCATTGACTTCAACATTTTACACGTGTTCTTAGACAGGTGATGCCTTGCACTCCCAGCCCCAGGAATCTTAACTCATTTACTTCTGCCAACATTTAAGCCCTCAGATTTAAATAGATCAGCTCTCAGTTTAAGACCATTGACAAAACCTGAATATCCACTATTCATGGAAATAGAAATGAAAATGAGATAACACATATACCAATGACCAAGAGACTCTTTTACTCTTCATCATTCAAGACTACAGAGAAGTGTCACTAACCCATTGGTGATATAATTTGCCTACTGTGGAAAAGCTTCATTTGAACACTGTAACTATGTTATTTGGGAGACAAAATATGGTAATAGCTTAAGTGCTTATGTATCACTTAATTTTTGTCAAATAATGTCAAATTTGGTCTGCATTTCTTTCTGTGAGTTTCTTTCTAAGATTATTATTTTCTTTCTTTATTTATTTATTTCTCTGAGTGTTTCAAAACAGATTTAACAGAATGGTAGAAATATCAAAGGTCCCAGAAGTTTCACAGTTAAAAGTGGGTGTCTAGTTCTGGGAGTGAAGTCTAATCAGTTTTATGCTGTCAAAAAAAAAAAAAAAAATGTCATATTTCTTTGTTGAAAAAGCCATGATAAAATGTTGTAACTTATTATACTGATCCAAATCACTGAAAAAAAAAAAAAAAAAAAAAAAAAGATTTACTAAAATTCTAAAATTAAATTAATTTATTAGCGTAAAGACAGAAAACTGTGGGAACAGAGCTTTGCTATAGCCCTTCCTCTCTAGCTGGTGGGATACAGAGGATTGCAAACCTGGCCCAATAATGAAGGGAATTAATTTGTACCCTTCTTTTAGGTAGTATTTTAGACTTTTTATAAGTCATATTTATTAAATCTGTCTCTATTAAAATAAATAAATAGATAAATAACTATATATATATGTATTTAAAAACAATTTTGTGATTTCAAGATATTATGAATAAATAGAGGTATCATTGAAATGGTAGAAGGTTGATATTTAAATTGGACCCTGTCCTTATCTAGTCCTTATCTAATTTCTAGAAGTTGGTTCTTGCACACTGAATCTGACTTTATTTGGCTTCTACATATTGAGATGCTATTCTGAGGTACTCCACTGCACAGTTTGTGGAGCTTGACATATTAATCAAGTTTCTCTGTTCTGCTCTGGGTTTGGCGATGCCTATACTGCTGCATCTCACTCTGACTTCTGCTGAAGTTAGCTCAGTCTGTCATAAGTAATTCAAAGATCAGTATACCTTGACAAAGGAAAGTAGATTGAATTTGGAACAGTGATTCTCCCAGTGTTTGGAGGTGAAAATGTATCAAGTAACATTTATACTGAAATTAAAATTGCTTTAACACATCGAAGTGGAATAAAGCATCGATAAATAATATGATCAAGATGTGCATTGGCATTTCCAAGCAGTCACAATTGGTGACACAATTCACTTCTCAGTTATGAAATGAAATATAGTCACTTTTTTTTTTTTTTTTTTTTCTGACTGAAGATCATGTCTTTACTTCATGTAAGCTAAGCAGTAGCAATTTCTCATATATATTCTCAGATAATATTTGAGTTTAAATTTATGTTAAAGTCCATGTCCTAAATACACTTCCTACATATGTCAGGCTTTTCTTACACTAGAGGACCATAATTATTGGAAAATTAAAATGTTAACATTAAAACTCTATGTTGTGTTGGCTGTTTCACAAGTTAAATACGTTTCAAATAAAAATTTCATCTGAATGTTGACAGAGATATTTTCAATTAACATATTTTAAAAAATCCAGCAACACACATAGAAGATATTAAGTATTTGAGATTTTTGCAACATTGCAAATTATATGCTGTAAATAAATTTACCAGTGAACAAATAAAAAATTATGCGATACATGTAACTTAAAATATTCACCATTACTTCTGAACATTATTGCCTATTTCTTAAAGCCCGAAGTATAATAAACTGCATTTGACCAGTCCTAGAGCTATATATACACTTTGAGCTTGTGTTTGTATTATCAGTACATGAACCTTTGACTGCTTATAGAATCTCATGAAATAAAATTGAAGTAAGACTTTTGTTTCCAATTTGAATAATTTTCTTTTCTAAAATGTATCCCTATTTGCTTTTTTTTCTCCAAATATTTTCCTGTTAAGGATATTGTGCTATACTGTTTTTGAGATAGGCCCATTGAGTCCAGACTGGTCATGATATTTTTCAGGTGTTTGGTTCAGAAAACACTGTCACTACTTTGGGATGATAAGTGTTTATTTAGATGTCTTAAGAGCCTTCTTCTGAAATTGCGTATCTTGGATTTCACCTCATCATGAGATATAAGTGAGTTATTAATACCTTTTAGAATATCAGCTGTATGAATAACCAGGGTAATTACAAGGTTGACAGGCTTGATAGAGTATACAGCAAAAATTGCACATTTGTACTTTTTGCTAAAAATGACATTTTGTATTTATTCCAAAGGAAACACACAGTACTCTTTTATTAACTTGTAACTAAATGACTGTCATTTGTTCTTTGTTAACAATATTTTCCAGAGCAAATAGATATTTCTTGTAAGATTTTTACCAATGTTATTTCCAGTTAGTTCTAATATGATTTAAACTTTGTACAAGCAAACAGAATGGGAAAATCGTACTCGTGGAATTAAAAGTAGTGGCAATGAAATATTGCTTCATTTTTTCTTGTTTAGTCTACAGCTTTGATTAAGTTATTTTCTTATTAATAGTAGAATGCTATTGAAAACATTAACATAAGACATTAGAAACAATAATAACAAAAAGTATCTGTTCTTGCCTAAAAGTTCTTTTAGTCTCCTAATGACTTTTGATAGGATTTTCTAGATGTTTTACAGTCTGCAATCTACCTCTAAGCAACTAATTTGCAAAATCATTTTGGGATGGCTTCGTCTGATTCTCACGTGGTACACCATAGAGCCAGTCTTGAGCCTTATGAAATTATCTGCACATTCCTAGTAAACTTTATAGGAAAAGATTGCTGCAGTAGTAGCAAATAGCAATAGTAGCTGCTATTTGAAGTCCAAAAATATGTGAAAAAGAAATTATGTCCAAAGGCAGAAGGTTATGTTGAGGTAAGTAGCAGCATATTGGAGCCATAAGGGAAACTTAAGAGGATTAATGTAAATAGCAAGCGAGTGCCTGAAGGCAGAAGATATTTTTTAAAGGTCATCCACAAATAAACGTTGCCGGAGGACTTGAAATTTTCAATATATTTTTTATCATTTTCCTGCTGCTTAGAACTCCACCTATCTTTTTAGAAACACCCATTAAAAAAAAAAAAAAAAGTCATAGAAACAGCTTAACACTTTCAAAAATTATTTTATTTAGACATTTAACAGAATCATGATAAATAGCAATATTATACTACAGATTAATATAATGGTATAAATGAAGCTGATATTTAATCTTCTCTTCTACATAGCTAAACTATGTAGCTGCCGCATACTGTTCTGCATTTTACAGTATTATTTGCCACAACATCTAATTCTTCAGATGTTCTTTTTAAAATAAATAAAATAAATAAAATAAATAAAAGTGTAGCAACCTTGAGATTCCTATAGTTGGTTCCACCAAATAGAGCTCACAATAATACATGATTAATTCATTACTGTCTATGAATTCACTAGTATTAGCTTTAGGTGCTTAGTATGTAGTTCATATATTACTTCTACCTAAATATGATAGTTAACTCACCTCAAGTTAACTCACCTCACAAAACTGAACTGGAAATAAAATCATCTGAATTTTGTTACTGAGTTTAATTTATTCCATTCAAGCAATAAAATCTAGGATTAATACTCTGCTTTCCTGGAAGCCACTTTTAAATTATTTGTCCCAATACAACAACATTTCCATTCAAAATTTACCTGTCTGCTTTCTTTGTGATCTACCTGTGATTCTGTGAAGGTCTGCAGTCATGTGTCATGGGCTGAGATGCTTCAGTTTAGGGGATTAATTTTTCTCAGTAGAGTTTTAGCATTCATGCCATAGAATTAATGAAGCTCATGCTGGAATGTTTTTGACTTAAAGTATCTTGCACCATGTTGCTAAGTTTAATGGATAGCCCTGACCTTTAAATTATAACACACATTCAATGAATCAGCAGAATAATAGGTCATCTAGCAAACATGAGTTCTACCTCCAATATATAAAGAACAAACATCTAACAAACTCACATCTGATCATCGGTAAAATACTCCATATTATACAAATAAAACATTTGTTTATCCTATTAAAATGTCAAGCTTTATTAACTTGAAGAGGTCAACAGCTAGAGCTCCACACATATGCATGTTAATTTATTGTGTTATAAAGGTAAAAAAGAGAATGTAACCAATATATTTTGACATAAATTTATACAGTCTCAAGTAGTGCTATTTTGAGAGGTATTAATAACTGAATGCATTTAACCATTTAGTTCCTCTAAAAGTCCAATGCCTATGAAGCCCCATACAATGTATTGTGGGCTGACAGAGGCAATGTCGATCCAAAGAGAAGTTGAATAAATAGTTATATTCAGTGCACAGATACAAAGGGACAGAACCAAATTAATATTGTTAAAACCATTTTTTTCCCTATCCCAAAGAATTTAATCTCTCATTAACCACTTTGCCCTAGTTTTTACTAATAATTACAATATCACTTGTAGGAAATCTTCTGTTAAATCTATACACTACTTTGACATAATAAGCAGTGTGATTATAGCAGATAAGGTGATTTTGTACAGAAACTTGTCTGTATGCAATACAAGACTTTGTTCCTCCAAAAACAGCAACAATAAAACAGTGAAAAAAATAAAATAAAAATCACAGAATCACAGAATATTAGGGATTGGAAGGGACCTTGAAAGACCATCTAGTCCAATCCCCCTGCCAGAGCAGGAGCACCTAGATCAGGTCCCACAGGAACCTGTCCAGGTAGGTTTTGAAAGTCTCCAGAGAAGTAGATTCCACAACCCCCCTGGGAAGCCTGTTCCAGTGTTCTGTCAGCCTTAAAAAAGTTTTGTCTCATATTTAAGCAGAACCTCCTATGTTCCAGCTTGCACCTCTTGCCCCTTTTCCTATCATTGAATGTCACCAAGAAGAGCCTGGCTTCATCCTCCAATTTAAAAACAACTTTAAAAACTGAATTGTCTCTAGCATAATTGCACAGACAGCAGGAGAAAAGGAACTTCCAAAAAGCGCTCCCTGTTGGAGGAAATTACCATTTACATTTAGACCATAAAATTAAGTTTATAAATGAAAATGAAAATAAATAAAAATAAAAATTAAAATTAAAAATAATAAAAATAAAAATAAAATAAAAATAATAAAAATAAAGCTCTGCAACAATAATCCCACCATTGTAAGGACAGTCTCACATGTTATCAGTGCAGAACCTGTATGCTGGTTGCAGCAGTAATGTTAAAAGATTTAGTATTTAAAACATGTATTGAGCTATATTACTTGCTCAAACAGTTTTCCTCTGGTATATCTCAAAATAGAACAGCAGAATTTCTTTTGAAAAGTTAAAGCTTATGAGAAGACTTTTAGGGATGTACCCTGTTTTTATAATCTCTCTGACATATATATGACCAGTGTCCAAAAGGTTTTAGCTGCCAAATGTACAATTCTGCAATGACTCATAATCTCTATGAAGAGTATGTATGAAAAGCAAAGGTACCTAAAAGGTGTTGTTTTATCTTGAGAATATCAGCCTTTTTTTATTTTTACACATATTATTATTTGACCCTAACACTGTTGCAGAAACAGTATACAATACCATAAGAAAAGCATCAATCATTTATCTAGCTTTATACAATGTTATATATACATAATACATAAATACAGCTTTGAAAATCTTTAAATTAGAGATAGATTCAAACTTCACCTAAATCTCTCCAGATTTTCAAGCATGCTAAATCCCAAGAGCAATATCCCCAAAATTTGATGATATTTATGCATCCAAAGGAATTGATAAACCTTATGCTATCTGGAGGTAAAGTAAAATGAAACTGATCTGCATCAGGTTAGTCACTGGCTAACCAATATTGATATCATACCTGGACTTCTCTAGTGTTTTTCATCTCAGGCACCTATCAAGAAGTAAATATAGAATAAATCTTTTAACCCAGCGAAGTTTGTGCTACATGCAACCTTCAATTTGTATTGATCACAGCAGCCTTCCAGTGCAGCAAGGGCATTATACATCATAACTTGCCATAACTTTAGCTTAGCTGGTATTTTTAGCATGTGCAGAGTAATGCAAGCTTCAAATTTAACTCCAGTATTGAACAGATCTCTCACACCATGGTGATTAGAGGTGTATAACTGCTGATGAGAAAATTTGTGTTTCATTTGTATTAAGTAAACTTCACAGTATCAGAAGAACATAGTGTAGCTACTGTGTCCCTCTCCTACTGACAGGAAAATGGAGTCACAAAGACATTAAATAACTTGTAGAAGGTCAAGAGAAACAAAGAGAGGTTTGCTGAAGAAGCAAAATGAATTTTTTTGGCCCCATTGCTAGAACCAGATGGTGATGCATGCTTTCCATTTATATGATAAAGCTGAGGCTATGTGGCAGCACACTTAGTTTTCCTGTGCTAGGATAGCCCTATTCAAACTGCAGCTGTGCCTACACAGAGTGGAGTTAACATTAGTTAGTAAACATGACAGTAATTGTAGAACTGGCAGGTATTCTTAATGCACTTGTAGTTGCATTTGGTAAAATCACTTTTTTCTTTTCTGTCAATAACAAGAGCTACAAAATCAGAGTATGAGGTCAATTATCATCTTTAAATAAGAATACTCTTATGCTACCATGATGTACTGATAGGTTTATTTCTCCATCTCAAATGAACCAGCTGCATAAAAATTTTTAAAAAGCCTATAAAAACTTTTATTTTAAGGCTGTTTTTGTAGCAGTTGTTTCCGCTTAGATAAGTGATGTGTCATTTGTCAATTTTGTCCTTGAATTGTCTAATGTTAATAGATGTTATTTAGTACTACTGGCACAGTGAGTAAAGTTCAGTGTAGAAATCTTGTATCTGGAGTCAAGAAGGAGAAGGGCAAAAGCAACTGCTGCAGCAGTAGAGGGAAGTGAATGAAATGACATCTAGACAGAGCTACTTTATTATTTATCTCTCTATTTAAAAATATATATTAATGGTGAACAAGGTGCTACCTATAGGTTATGGGACATTAGTTGTAATTTCTCACTATCATAGTTTAACTTACAAAGATAGTTACTGTTACACTCCGATTATTTAAAGCCATTTTCCTAACTGTAATGACCTTGGCATTAGAAATAATTTCTAAATGACCTAGAAAAAATTTTGAAAAATATGGACTTATACCTAGCTGTCAAATTTTGTTTGTTTTTTAGTTTTTGAGTTAACAACTTACATGAGGGGTGCTTTTTAATGTTCTTATTTTATTTAGTGTAACTTATTTCTAAATTATCTTCAACTAAAATATTCAGATTTCTATATCCCTAAATCATCTTATGTATGTGGATTAGTAAAGATATATGTCTCCCACCCACATGTCAAAAATGCTAGTTATACATTTGACATTCACACATATATTTGTAACTCAAGGTTCTGATTTTGTGAATACATGTTAAAAAAAAAAAAAAAAATCCTCTTTTCCTGTCTTAGGTCTTGTCTTAAGTACTGTCTCTGTGAAACTGAATTTGCCATAGGCATGTCAGAAATTCAGTCCTTACTACTAAATTCTGCAGAGTTATTGGAACCACTGCATCAACGTATGTCACTATCCAAACGAGAGTTTCTCTTGTAGTTAAGAAGGGGGTTGACTGGTATTCCATATTGTTCTAGAGTCACAATTACTTTCTTCTAGAAAATCATACTTATTTTATCTATATTATCACAAGTAGAGATTTCAAAAAATCACAGTTTTGCAACTATTTTAAATGCTTTTTATGTCCTTTTTTTTTTTTTTTTCCTCAAAAAATTACAATTCCTTCACTGAAGAACAGAATGGATCAGGAGTACAACTCTTTTTTTTCTCTGTAAAATAAGTTCCTGCACCGATTATATAGTATATTTTATGTTCTGGAGGTGTGTTTTCATCCATTTTGAGAAACAGTTGCTTTCCGTACCCTTCTTGTGCTATCAAATAATTCAATATTAATGAATATTTAATTTATTACTGTATGATCTCTTATTCAAAGACCAAATGATTCTCCCCTTAACGTGTTACCATCTGTATTTTCTCTCAAAAAAAATAAAAAAATAAAATAAATAAAATTAATCTGTCTGTCTGTCTTGTTTCTATTGATATTGCTGAAACTCAGAGAATCACAACACTAACTAGAATCTCAATGTGCACTTTTCTTCTCTTTCAAGAAAAAAAAATTTGGCACAAAATAAATTTAACACCATTAACACATTTACTTTTCAAATTATATAAATCATTGTAGGATTAAATAATAACTTCATCTGAGACAAAATGATTTACTTTAAAATTATGCTATATTAAATTATAATTTAAAAATAAATGCTTTTTTTTTTTCCCATGCAAATTCTCATTTTGTTAAAACAACAGCTCTGCAGTCACAAAAAGACACAAAAGAGATTATGTCTCTCTATATATTAATATACATCAGTAACTCCTTCTCTTGTTCCTGAAGATCATTTGATTATATTTATGCTTTTATATATATATATTTGATTATATTTATGCTGTCTTTTTTTTTTTCCCCTAGTTATTAACTTCCGTAATAACCTGAAATACAGAATACTTGAGCTATAATTTTACATGCATATAAGCCTATGCTATCATTTAAAAAAACAGTTTTTCCTTCCTCTCACACTTCCTTTTTGGACATCCACTGTTGTAGCTGACAGCGTTGGTGCAGTCCCTTGAATGGAATAGTTCATTTTATTTTGTTTCTGCTGTGGCTTCAGAGGTGTGGTATGTTTTGTTCTTTACTATCTAAATTTGTTCCTCACTGAGCTGACTGTATGATAAAATAATTGTCCGTGCAGCATGGGAACAGAGTGAAAGGCCAGTGGGACCTGGCCAATGGGACAGGATCATGGGACCTGCCTTTCCTGCTGTCTCCAACTACCAGTGCATGAAACTGTATTACTAGGAAAAGTTTAAAAGTAGAGGGTCACTAAATGCCAGTGACCTTTTTGAAATGAGGAAACAATAGACAAAGAGCTTGTTGAGGCAGAGAATGACATATAGATATTTCTTACTTCACGCATATGCTTTCTGCTTTTGGACCTTATAAATATATATATATATATATATATATTTTTTTTTTCTATGAAACATACATTTTATATTTTAACTTTACTGTATTCTTTAACCAGGTTTATAAACAAGAGAATCTGAGCGGGATAGTGGGGCACTTGTGAAATGATATAGTTGAGTTATTTGAAAGTGCTGAAGATCTGGTAAGGTAAGTATATGGGGATTGATCATGGGCTAGTTACCTCATTTTGAAAGTCTCTATTCTTGAAGTGGACTGATTTAGGTTTCAAGAGAGAGAAAATGAAGACCTAGGAGAGTCAGAACAGGGGTTTACACAGATTTCAAAGGAAACTTAAAAAACAATGGTTTGAATGTTGGTACCTAGATAGAGCATTTAATTAATAACTTGGGTAAATTGAAATGTATGAATGTCATTTACAGTTTATTATACTTAATTAATAAACCTAATTCAGATATTATAAAAATACCATGGAATTACTTCACTGATTTCCTTCCCTTTGTCTAGTTTGTTCATTCATTACCTTTCTTTAAAATTCATATTTAAAATGTTAAATAAGAAATTATTTTGTTCTTTTAAGTATCTAAAGAGAAATAAAGAAATCAAACTTTTCTATATTCTCATTCATTTGACTTCTTACAGATTGTCTGCAGCCTATCTTGTGACCTAACAACAAAAAATCATGTTGCAATGACAATACTTACCACTGTGTAATCACTGTTGATGAGTATTAATAGCTGAGATCACAACTCCATTGTTGCATCTAACTCTGGCTCTTCATTGTTAGTCATTAAAAAGCTAAAGTCTTAGAAGAGGGAGAATGAAGAGGAGAATTCATGTGTTAAGTTTATCTTATATCAGTGGTCAGAAATTTTCAGTCTACACACATTTAAGTTTTCTATAGTAGAAAATAAGCTTCAGTGCTGAAAATGGCATTCTAGTATTTTCAAATGTGTTTTTTTTTTTTTTCCCTTCAGTACTCAAGAGATTTCAGACATGAAAATCAAATTAAATAGTGGTGCTGTTGAGAAACTGAAAAAAAAAAAAAAAAAAAGGTCTGATCAGGTATCACTTACATATAACCTAGTGTCTAGAGAACATGCTTTAAAATTTTAAAAGAATCAGCAGCAAACTTTTTTTTTTCTCTCTCTGTTCTGAAGTAGAGCAAATGGAAAGTAGACGTTATGTAATTGCCCTGATAGTTTAATTAAGTAAAATCTAAGACATAACTACAGTGTGTCTTTCTCAATACAGAAGAATAAAGGGTTTCTTGAAAGTGACATTCAAGAAATTTTTTGTGAAGAAAATGATTTACGGTAGTTTTACAATACAGATGTTGTACTGAGGCATAGGTTCAGGCACTAACCCAAATATTTCCTTCCTGTTTTTTGGATAAGACACCTGTGCATGTGGCTACTTGTTCTGGAAACATAGTCATGGAATTTGATTATAAGACTTTTAACTAGTATCTGAATTTATGTGATCGGTGATATGAATCTTTGCATAATTCATTAAAACAGGCAGCTACAGGTATGTTTGAAAAAAAAAAAAATAAATTAAATAATGGAGTTCTCTGTAGCTTAGATTTTCTTTGACAGCTACACAGACTATTAAGATAAATGTAGATAGCTATAAAGCCACCAGATGTCCCTTTGTCCTTTATCAGTTTCTGTTTTGTACTTAAGTAAGCAAAACACTCCTAGGAAGTGCTTGTGCTATCCCCATCCACAACTCCCTCGTTGGAAGTGTCTTCCCTTCCTTTCTGAGGTGCAATCACAGAATGGCCGAGGTTGGAAGGGACCTCTGAAGATCACCTAGTCCAATCTCCCCGCTGAGCAGAACCACCTAGAGCACATTGTGCACAGGATGGCATCCAGGTGGGTTTTGAATCTCCACAGGAGATTCCACAACCTCTCTGGGTAGTCTGTTCCAGTGCTCTGTCACCCTTACAGTAAATAAAGGCCTTCTCATACTCAGCCAGAAGTATGAGATATTGGGGTTATTCCTTCCTAGGTGCAGGACCCTGCACTCGCCCCTGTTGAACTTCGTGAGGTTGCTCTCAGCCCATCCCTCCAGCCTGTTGAGGTCCCTCTGAATGGCAACACTACTCTGACCTTTGTGTCATCAGCAAACTTGCTGAGGGTGCACTCTGTTCCGTTGTCCAGGTTGTTGATGAGTAAGTTGAACAAGACTGGACCCAGTATTGACCTCTGGGGGACACCAGTAGGTATAGACCTCCAACTAGATTCCACACTACTGAGCACAGCTCTCTGAGCTCTGCCATCCAGCCAATTGTCAGTCCACTGTCCCCTCATCTAGACCACACTTCCTGAGCTTGTCTATGAGAATCTTGTGGGAGATCAAAACCCCTGCTGACACATGCTTGACCCACATGCTTGGACATGACCCACAGAATGAGCTGTTCCATCACTTTTCCAGGGATGGAAATGAGGTTAAGTGACCTGCCATTGCCTGGGTCCTCCTTCTTGCCCTTTCTGAAGACTGGTGTGACATTGGCTTTCTTCCAGTCATAGAATCATAGAGTAATAGAATCTCCTGAGTTGGAAGGGACCCACGAGGATCATTGAGTCCAACTCCTGGCACCACATGGGTCTACCCAAATATTCAAACCATATGACTAAGAGCACAGTCCAAACTCTTCTTAACCTTCTTAATCTTGGTGCTGTGGGGAGCTTGTTCCAGTGCATGACAACCCTCTTCGTGAAGGATTTTTTCCTGATATCCAGCCAGAACCTCCCCTGTTGCAGCTTGACACCATTCCCAAGGTCCTATCACTGGTCACTGAAGAGAACAGATTGGCACCTGCCTCTCTGCTCCCCCTTGTGAGGAAGCTGTAGACAGCAATGAGGTCACCCCTCAGCCTTTTTCAGGCTGAACAGACCAAGTGACCTCAGCTGCTTCTCAGCTACATTTTCCTGTCTAGGCCCTTCACCATCTTTGTAGCCCTTCTCTGGACACTCTCCAATAGTTTCACATCTTTTTTTTTTTTTTTAATTGTGGTGCCCAGAACTGCACACAGTACTCAAGGTGAGGTCGCACCAGTGCAGAGTAGAGCATGATAGTCACTTCCCTAGACCAGGTAGCAATGCCGTTCTTGATGCACCCCAGGATACGGTTGGCCCTACTGGCCACCAAGGCACGCTGTTGACTCATACTCATCTTGTCATTAATCAAACTGCCCGGATCCCTTTCTGCAGGGCTGCTCTCCAGTGTCTTGTCCCCTAGTCTGTATGTATAGCCAGGGTTGCTCCTTCCCAGGTGCAGGACCCAGCACTTGCTCTTGTTACACTTCATACGGTTGGTGATTGTCCAGCTTTCCAATATGTCCAGATCTGTCTGCAAGGCCTTTCCACCTGCAACATAGTCAACAGTTCCTTCCAGTTTAATATCATCAGCAAACTTAATAAAAACACCTTCTAGTCCTACAACCAAAGCATTTATGAAAACATTGAAAAGAACTGGCCCTAAAATGGAGCCCTGGGGGAACCCACAGGTAACTGGCCACCAGCCTGATGTAGCCCTATTTACCATAACCATTTGAGCCCTACCCATCAGCTAATTGTTCACCCGTCGTATGATGTTTTTGTCTAGCTGTATGCTGAACACATTGTCCAGCAGGATGCTACGGGAAACTGTATCGAAAGCTTTACTGAAATCAAAAAAGTTTGCATCAACTGGCTTCCCTTGATCGACTAGATGGGTGATCTTATCATAAAAGGGAATCAAAATTTTTAAACAGGACCTACCCCCCGTGAACCCATGTTGGTTGTGACCTATGGCTGCATTGTCCTCCAGGTGCGTTTCAGTAACTCCCAGGATAATCTTCTCCATAATTTTACCAGATGCTGATGTGAGACTAACAGGCCTGTAGTTACCAAGGTCTTCTTTCTTGCCCTTCTTGAAAACTGGTCCAACGTTTGCCATCTTCCAGTCAACTGGGACCTTTCCAGATTCCCAAGACCATCCTCAGGCACCTCTCTTTTTCCCCATGACCTTTCAAAGGTGATGGAGATTGACCTAGCAATAACATCGGCCAGCTCCGTCATGGGTGCATTCCATCGAGGCCCATGGATTTGTGAATATCAAGTTTGCTTAGATGATCTCTGACCAGATCCTATTCAGTCAAGGAAAAGCCCTCCTTTCGCCGGATTTCCACTCTTGTCTCCAGGGTCTGCTATTCTTGAGGGCTGATCTTAGCAGTAAAGACTGAATCAAATCTGTCTTCTCCATATCCTTTTTCACCAGGGCACACATCCTATTCAGCAGCACACCAACATTTTCCACAGTCTTCCTTTTTCTACTGATGTATTTAAAGAAGCCCTTCTTGTTGTCCTTGACATCCCTTGCCAGATTTAATTCCAAATGGGACTTGGACTTCCTTGTTGCATCCCTGCATATTCTGACAGTGTCCCTATATTCTTCCCACGTGGTCTGTACTTTTTTCCGCATGCTGTAAACTTCTTTCTTCAGTTTGAGCTTTTCTATGTAGCTGCAGTTATAGCTACAGTATATAATATTCCTTTAGGAATATAATAGGATTGGAAATTAAATTAAAAGTGTCTTTAGAAAAGATACATTTTTGAGGAGACATTAAATCATGAGTACAGCAGATTGGTTAGTTCAGTGATGACCTCTGAAAATGTTCAGTATTCTGTACTCTCTTTCCAGCTGTTTCTCACAAAAAAGCAATTTTGGTGTAGATGTGTTAATGAAACTGTTCAGAAACTGGAACTATATAGAGTTCTGTATAGAGGTTTGTATCTAGAGCTCATGATCAAGACGAACTGCCTTCTATGTGTTAGGTGAAAATTAATAGAATTTATATCCTTTATCGGATACAGTCTATAACATTGAATGATACAATCTGTTCAAGTTAAAGATCTTAGTCACAATATGGTTCCAGGTGCAAGCTCAGCAGTTTGCATGACTTGATGTTTGCCAAGCAGTTTATAAAAACTCACTTACATACTGTTAGAGATGATAAGCATGTATCCTTGATTGATAGTCCATCTTCTGGTACAGTCTGTTGTCTGCCTTCCCACTATACTGTGCAGTCTATGATCATTCATCTGAAATACCAATTTATCCTGAAAGCCAAGAACACCTTTCATGGGCTCATTGCCTTTACCAGATTTTGTCCAGTTTCTGTTTTGTGTCTATTAATGAAATCATGATCAGTTTTCTGAAGGCAGTCATACTGCCTAGAGCAGTTCTAATTAAAATAAAGATTCAAGGCTTGATACTGATCATAACGGAGAACATGGTTTACCAAATACAAATTATTTTCTGGGAAATTTTCTTGAAAGCAAATGTGTATGTAATCAGAGGAACTTGATTCAAGTGCAGTAAGGACCTAAGGTGTTTCAGAGAAAGATAGCTTGTACTAATTTGTAGTAAACTCAAATGGATTCAAATAAAAGAAATATCTGGTTTCTTTCAAAGTTTATGCAGACCTTTCATTATGTTTTTTGGGGTTAGTTATAATTCCACTCTGCCGTTACACACAATTTCACTATTTAAATGAGAGCTGCTTTATAAGCTCCAGAAACTTCAATGTATATTTATTCTGCTCTGGGTAAATCAGATAGATACAGTGATACATTTTCTAAAAAAAAAAAAAAAAAAAAAAAAAGAAACAAACAAACAAACAAACAAGGTAAGACTTGTCTATTAAGTAGAAACTTGTGCTGTAATGTCTTCTTGTGTGAGTGCACATAAATTAACTATAGAATGTGTTGGGTTTGCATTTGTTTTTGATTTTTGAGTTTAAAGTCCGAGAACAGTCTCCCCCTCATCTAGGTAAACAGGATTTTGTATGAGTTGGACATCTCAAATGTTATTACAGAGCATGTGAAACAGTAAGGGAGGTGAGGTGCACAGATGACCAAAGAGCAGAAGGTGTCAGCAAGATGTCATGATTGTTTATTTTAATGAAGGCATTAAGTAAGTTCAGGGGTCAATATAACTCTTAAGTTCCGCATTTTTGATAGGTAGAGGAAAGTTCATTCTTTTCCACTTCTGTACAGAAGATAGAGTGCGAGAGACAGAAAAGAGTTTATAGTCTTTATTGGATTATAAAACCTTGGTCTAACTTTTCCATTAGAGAGATTGCTCTGTATTCCACATGGAGTAACTTCAGTAATGCATTGTTTTGTATATAGAATAAAAAGAAATAGATTAGTGCTTTTAACTTTCCTTTAAAGTTGCTTCCCCAGAGTCAGCAATTGCTCCCACAGTATTTCAAATGAATCTTTTATAAAAGTTTTATAACACACTCTGTTTCTCAGCTTTGATTCTACAAAAGGTTTCTGTACTGAAGAGTTTTCCAAAGAGCCTTTGCAGGTCATTTGGATCCAGCTTCACATTTTGCCCAAGCATTTCTTTGAAAGGGCAGTGAGTGTTTTTTCAATAACATTTTTCTGAATTCCAAATCATTAGTTTGTATATTACCTAAATTTCAGAACTTTCTTAAAGTCATAATGAGATTACTAATCTTGAGTACACTGGACATCTCCCCTTTTTCAAATAAATCCACTAAGTATAAGACAGATAGACGGTAGGTCTTATTCCTTCAAAAAATAAAAGAGATTTTCACATTCCATTTTTGATGTGTATTGGATGTGTATTATGTCTGCCATGAATCTTATTCCATGCTTACAAAAGGCAATGGAAAGATTCATGCATCAGTTCCATATTACTTTTATTCACTTTGTTACCCAGGTCTGTCCTTTTATGGATATTTTACTTCATGTAAGTAAAAGACTGTAATTAAGCCCTTTAGATATTCTTTTTGTATAACGATCACAACTATCTCCTTAAGAAATAGGCAATTTATATCTTGATGGTATCCAAGCATGGGATTTATGTCTATACAATTAAGCTGTGCTTTTTTTTTAATGTTACTTTCAACAATCATTTTTATTGAAAGTAGTGATAAAATAAAGCTACTCAGAAAGCCAGTGCTCTTTCAGAAGCCCAGTTTTCAGCTCCTATTCTTCATATACATTTAGATAATTTAGTTTCAAAGGTTTAATCTTTTAACATATAATTTTACATATATGTAAATTTACTCCTTAAATTTACATATGTGCTCCAATAGGGTAGGATGACCCACCTTCTGACACTGAAAGACTTTCCTCTTTTCTATTTAGTTTATGCCCTCTTGATAGACTGCCTTTCCTGCCCTCTCATTTGCAGTGTTTCAGCGCTCATTACCCCTTTAGTCTCATATCTTTTTTTTTTCTTTCCTCTGTACAGACAATATTTCTTAAATACAATTACCTTTGCATAACCCTTATTATTTTCCAACCTTTCTGAACAGTTTAACAGTGCATCCAATATTTAAATGTAGTTCAGATTTCACTGATAAGAGACAGTTATTTAATTTCATCCCTACACTTCAAAGTAGTGCTGTGAATTTGGAAAATATTCCGTGCATGCACGTAAACCCATTGCTTGTAATTTCCTCTAATGCCCATCAGAAGGTGATCTGTTTAAAAGTAATCTGTATTTGTATTTTGATATCTTTCTTCTCCTGGGAAGCTTTTCTATTTCCTAGTCTGTTGATGGTTTCACACATTTCTTTCATCGCAAGTTTAAATATCTGACAGAACGTTTGCAATTCAACTCACGAGCTTCAAGCTTTAGATCTTTGCAGACAGAAATTTTAACATAAAAGTGACCATATTCTGAGCTGGAATAAACAGAGTAACACTAAGGAAGATGGTGCATTTAGGCTGTAAAATTGTTTTCCGTTTTTCAGCTGAGTGCAAGAAGATAAGGAATTTTTCTGTATGTAAGATCTCATATGTGTCACTATGTCACAAGAGATAGCCAAAGCTAGTGGCACATGCTTTGCATAAACTTGCTTTGCCCTCCAGGGCATGTATTCCACCACCTGAGAGCACAAACCACCTCATTTTCAAATGGTTCATTGTTACCAGTATACATCTTAAATTTTTCACAGTAAGAATTTAGGGATAACTAACAGCTTAAGGCTTCCCTAAGAAATAATCTCTAGCAAATATAGTGAAGTAAATATTTTTATTTTCCAGTGCCTAAAGGTTTTTGGGTAATGAGACAAGAGAAGAAAAAGAAAGCAGAAAAAAAATGTACATAGGAGAAAAAGTGTGCATAGTGTATACAGTCTTTCCAAAAGACAAATACATGTGCACTTTGTTGGAGCTAGTAACAAAAGAATTTTTAAAACCAGCTTTTAAAACAACCCTTCTACAACATTCGGATTCATTTAGTTAATAACAGTAAATAACTGACTGAATTGAAAGCAGAACAAGTGAGAATTTGGAAGATAATCTAGAATTTTATTTTTTTTTTTCATCCATTTTCTTTTAAATAGATTTAATAAAGACTGTAGAGGTAACCCATGTTGTGACAGAGGAGATGATCAAATTAATTAGATGCAGAAAGTGTATAAAGACTCAAAATCTACAGTCTTAATACACAGGATATCTTGCATGTAACTTTCATAAATGTGTGAACATCTTCAAATGCAAAATCACATAAAGAGAACAGAACATAGGAATAAGGTAGAAGAAGAAGACAGGTGGGAAAGGACAAATCAAGATGGGAGTTTGGATCTGGAAAATTATGACTTGCAAGTAAAAAAAAGACAGTTACAAACAATTGCAAAATTGAAAAGATGACAAAAGCCGTAAGTACAGAAGGAGGGTGGGATATGCTCCAGGTGCTGGAGATGATGTTCCCTTGTGGCCTGTGGAGAGGCCCCTGATGAAGCAGGCTGTCCCCCTGCAGCCCATGGGTCTCACACGGAGCAGATCTCCACGCTGCAGCCCATGGAGGAGCCCCTGGTGGAGCAGGTGGATGTGGCCTGAAGGAGGCTCCTATCCTACGGAAAGTCCCTGCTGGAGAAGGCTCTGGGCCAGAGCTGCAGCCCATGGAGAGGAGTCCACACAGGAGCAGGGGATCTAGGGGGAGCGGTCACTTGTGGGGGACCCCTGTTGGAGCAGTTTGCTCCTAACGGATGGACCCTGTGGTACAGACTCATATTGGAACAGTTCTTGAAGAGCTGCTGCCTCTGAGAAGCCCCCACAGGATCAGTTCAGGAAGGACGGCAACCCGTGGGAGGGACCCCACGTGGAGCAGGAGCAGAGAGTGACCGTGAAGGAGAGGCAGAGACAAAGCATCATGGACTGACTTCAGCCCTCATTTCTCATCCCCCTGTGACACCTGGGGGGAAGATATACGAGAAAGAAGGTGTGGAAGGTGTTTTTAGTTTGCTTTTAGCTTCTTGCTGTTTTAGTCTGCTCATGATAGGCAATGTATTATATTAATCTCCCTATGCTGAGTCCGTGATAATTGGTGAGTGATCTCCCTGTACTTACCTGTGAACCCTTTTCACTGTATTTCCTCCACCTTTTCTTTTGAGGAGTGAGAGAGCAGTTGTGGTGGAGATCATCTGCCTAATCTGGGTAAAATAACCAAAAAAAATTATCAACAATATGCTCCAGTAATCCCCTGGACTGATTATAATTTGTTTTCCAGCAGATGTCTAGGTGGTGGAAGTCACCTAAAAGGATCAAGGCCTGCAAGAGTTATGCTTTCTGCAGTTGAAGAATGAATTCTTCACCAACATTCTCTCCTTGATTGGGTAACCTGCAGTAGACACCAACCACAAAGATAGAAAAGGCTACTGCAATACCTCTTAATAACATTGCATACACCGTACAAAATCACAGAATCACAGGATTTCTAGGTTGGAAGAGACCTCAAGATCATCAAGTCCAACCTCTAACCTAACACTATGTTAACTAAATGTTTAACATTAGGATGTAAAAAACAGTGGTGTGTATATTTTTTTCTATAACATGCTTGTAACATCACTGTATTACTATTTTTTTTTTCTGATTGTCAGTAAAGCATAACTAACTATGCTATAGTTCAAAGTCATAGTACTCTAGTGAGAATCTAGTATTATGAGTCTGAAAACTGTTTAAATTAAATAATATGTTATGTACATTAGTTGTAGAACAAGCAAATTCAGTTCACCTACTTGTGACCTCTTAAAAAGAAGGAAATCTAAGAAATATAATCTCTAAGCCTGGAATACTGTGTAACTAGCTTACATTATAAAGTCTAAACCATGCTTATGGAAACCAAATTTATTACATTTCCAAAAATATTAAAATATTTCTGATTGGGCATTTAAATCTAGAAGTTACTTAAAAATCTAAGATACTCTGAAGATATTTCCTGCAGTGTATTCTAGGACATAAGCAAATATTATTTATGTATTATAATGCAGTTTAAACAAAAGAAAATCATTGTGTGTGTTAACCAATTTTACACTGTCTCTTAACACTCAGATTGTATGAAATTCTACTTTATATAGAGAGAGAATTTAACACTGTATGTACATACAAATATTTACTGTATTTCCAATGTATGGGGAGAAAACAATGAGTATGGGGAGAGACAATGAAAATTAGTAAAACATTGAGAACTATTTGTTAAATTCCCTTTCCTTGAGACAAAAGTATCCATGGGAAGCACAACTCTCAGCACAAAGACCCGCAAGGAGATTGGTGATAAAATATTGTCTGTTATGCTTGCCATGACAGAAACTCAGTTAGTGTGTATGGTGTAAGGTATCCCTCTGCAAAGGGATACCTGCAAGTGCACTATGTAAAATTCTTCAGGACTTGGGGTTTTAACTACCTTAGCATAATGAAGCACAAATTGGTAGTAGAAAAAGCTAGAAAATTTAAATTCAAAATCTCATCATTCCAATTGTGGGGATTCTTGTACTGGCCCTTTTATCAATACTGCTGTTCTTTTTGTTTTGGAGTGAAAAGGGAGATAGAGTGTTTCTTTATTTTTCAAATTCCCATAAACCAATGCCAAACTGTTTCTTCCTTTCTTATTCCTGGAATTCCTACTTGAAGGCAATAAGATAAAAGAAGATTTAATAGCATATTACCCAGTTTACACACTAGCATAAGAGCAACTTTACTTCTATTGTAATAACAAATAATGAGCACACCCTTTATATATTCTTTACATGAGTTATAAAATTGTATATACATGTACAATGCTAAATTGTAAAATCACTTTTGTATCTCAATTTATTCCTAGATATCATGAATTTTCCTTCCTTTTTTTTTTTTTTTTTTTTTTTTTTTCCCCCTGGAATTGAGGATGTGTATGATTCACCTACCATCTGTCTAGTAGAAGGCATTGAAAGAGGTTCTGAATATTCAAAGGAAGATTAAAATGTGAGTGCCAACAAACATATCTCTGAAAATAATTACAATTCTGCATATTGGATTTTTGTTACCTATTATAAGACTAAACATGCAACATGGAGGGAGTTAGAAATATGAATGATAGCATAAACATGTGTGTCCTGTGACACAGACGGCTGATACTATTTTAATCACTGCCTTCTTGTATAGCTTCCAGCAACCCCTCCAGCAACACCTGGAAATCCTGGATGTCTAATATCATTTCAGTTGGACTTGTACAAACATAGCAGAACCATAGAATATCCTGAGTTTGAAGAGACCCACAGGGATCATCGAGTCCAACTCCTGGCTTCCACACAGGACCACCCAAAAATTAAACTGCATTTCTGAGAACATTGTCTAAATGCTTCTCAAATTCTTTCAGGTTCTATGCTGTGACCACTTCCCTGGGGATAATGTTCCAGTGGCCAGCCATCCTCTTGGAGAAGAACCTTTTCCTAACACCCAGCCTGATCCTCCCCTGTCACAGCTCCATACCGTCCCTCAGCTCCCTCAGGTCCTGTTGCTATCCCCAGAGAGCAGAGCTCAACGCCTGCCCCTCTACTTCCCTCGTGAGGGATCTGCAGGCTGCCATGAGGCCACCCCTCAGTATTCCCTTCTCCAGGCTGAACAAACCAAGTGACTTCAGCCATTCTTTATGTGTCCTGCCCTTTTAGATACTAAAGAGTATCACAAATGGCACTTGTCACCTGCTTTATCAGACTAATCCCCTTCTTTGTGATTGTTTATATATTCAGTTTCAACCACTCTGTGAAACAGAGAAGCTAGTGCTATACTATTGTTGGCACAAGGCAGCCTTTGGACTCTTCTTACAGAAGCCACCCCTGCAGCCCCTGATGCCAACATCTCACATTGAAAATTAAATAAATCAGGTAACAGACAATAAATACAGATCATCCATTTTTTTTTTGTTGTTTATTTGTTTTTTTTTTTTTTTTTCAGTAGTCATATTTAAAATTATTTATTCTTTTTGGAAAATTCCTTTTCATTCTTTTACATGGTCTCCTCGGTAACAGCTGTTGGTGAGCTGCTTTTCCTCTGTGTGGGTGTATGAGTTCAGATCTTTGCTGAAAGCTTGCCCTTCCTAGACTTTGCCTGCATAATAATCAGATTTACATCAGAACAGATACAAGACTGGCAAGGGCATAGGAAGACTTAATAATAGGCTAAGAGTTTTAGCCTTTGAGAAACAGGATTGTAAGTAGATGATCTCAAGTGTAAAGATGATGCTGACCTGGAGAGGTTTTTTGCCTAAATTACTTTGTTAGACAACATTCTTTTAAATGTGTCATTTTTGTACATTGTAGCAAAGTACAGAGAAACAAATGGAACTGATTATAAGGTTTCCTGATTACTACATAATTCAAAGAAAAACTATCATGTAAACATTGACAACGTAACCTCTATTTAATAAAACTTTGTTTAATTTACTTTAATAGAATTAAAACTATATTCTGGTATCCACATTTTCATAATAGTTCTTTTATTTATTTATTAATGATAAAACTGTCAAAGATAACTATGCTTCTGAGAAGCTTGTTTCCTACAGTAATAATTTTAGCTGCTTGATTGCTTATGAAATTGCATATTTTTTTTTTAACAGATAAGGTGAACCTTTGTTCAAAAAAAAAAGATGAGATATTTGCTTGAGACTAAGCCTTCTCTTAACCATGGTGAATGTCCTGTCTGCTTCACTGAGAACAAAATTAGATCAGATATACTAACTTTTTCTCTCAATACTGCATACAACATTTTAAATGTGGTTACATAAGCACATCATCTTAATTTCCTACTTGAGATTAAATATAGAAAAGTCATATATTATGCTTTGAACATTCAAGGGTTACAAATCCTGGACAACATACATTTCAGTGTCCTACATATTATTTAATATGTATATAAATACATATATTGTAATGGTCAAAGACATTTCTGGAATTCTAATAAGTAGAGCTGCAAACATCATCTACAAACATCACATTTAATAAGCAGTTCTTTGCAAAGGATTTGCAGAGAGAGATTTGTATATATACAAATGAGTGCTATATAAGTGCTACCTTTCCCTCAGTGCAGTGCTTTATCACGCCTTTTATATGAACGAGGTAAGCTCTAACCCATATGGATTTAGCTACAGAGTACTTTTTGAGAGTACTTTGAGTATGAGAGCATTTGTGCCCTTGCAGAAGCACTTACCCACTTGCTCAGCTGGACCCTGAAACAGATATATAAACAAGTTGACAGGTGAGAATGCAAGAATAACATTAATTATCTGTAGGCCATAGCATGTCAGTCAAGTGCCAGTGTATTTGTTGAAGTGCTCTGTTCCCTAGAAATGAATTACAGTTTCCAGGTGTAGGCATACTGACAGGTCTGTCATTGTTTTTACTACCATCCTATCCTTTCTCTTTGTGTGGCTAGTCTAACATGAATGTGCTTTTCATGTGAAAATGTGATTATCACATTTGGCTTACAAAGGAATGTAATATTTTATAAAATCAATTGGATAAGCGTGATTTGCCTCTTTAACTGAAGTCCGTATGTTTAGGTAAGCCCAAACAGTTTTCTACTTTTTCACTCACAGTACTTTTCTGCTTTTCAATAACAAACTTTCTTCCATAAGTATTTTTCTTCCATCAGCATTTATTACATTACAAAATGCAAAATATTGAAGTTACTGTTGACATGCAAAAAGATTTTAAGATAAATGCAGAAGTATGTTTTCATTTCTTTAATTTAAAGACAAAGGCAAGAAACACAAAATTAATGAATGTCTTGTAATAAATTTACTCAATTAGGCATTTAGTAAATTCTGAGTTCTAACGACATTGATTGGGAAAGTGTTTTGTCAAATAAAAAAAAAAATCAAATAATCACCTTTATTCATCAAGAATGCATGACAGACCTTCTGTAGATCTTTGACAGAGAAAATGGAGAAAATAAATTTTAAGATGTGGAATTTGATTGTTTCCACCAAAGTGGGAGAGATAAAAGAAAGAAAGGAGATAAACAAGTGCTCCATATCCCCGAAGAGTGTTTTTACCGCCGGTCCATCCAGCCTTTAATGATACAATTCTGCTTCAGACTAAGGATTACATCCGGTCGTCCAAAAAGACATTTGAGATACTGCAGAGAAGCTAAAGCATAGTGATGTATGTAAATGATGTGGGAACATACGCTTTTTGGAGTGGTATTTTGGAAGCTGGTTAGGAGTGTAGAACTTCCCAAATGACAGTTGCAATCAAAAAAACTGTATTGAACATGATATCTCTATGGAGTATAATAATTAAACCTTTGACATTTCACTGAAAATTAGACAAAATGTAATTGTATACTTTTTATGATGACTGTTAGTCTGTGTCTTTTTAACAAAACAATTAGCTTGAAATTAATTCCTAGCCATCAAAGTGAGGAGATGTAGCTTATCCTTTGCAATTTCCAAGAGTTTAGTACAAAAAAATTTGTTCTATTGCAATTTCTTAGTGTAGTGATTTTGCTCAGCTGGGCAGCAGAGCTCCACCAGAACCACTCGCTCTCTCCCCCTCAAAGGGAAAGGGGGAGAAAATAAGATGTAAAGGGCTCAAGGGTTGAGATGAGGACAGAGAGACAGCAATTATTGTGATGGGCAAAACAGACTCAATGTAGGCAGATGAGAGAAATGTATTGCCTATTACTAACAAGCTAGAGAAGTGAGAAACAAAGAAAACAAACTAAAAACACATTCCGCCCAATACAGCTTCTTCCACCTCCTCCCCCTGAACAGTGCAGGGGAACAAGGAAGTGGGGCTGTGGCCAGTCCCTAACGCATCTCCACCACTCCTTCATGAGCTTATGGAAGTAATGGGTTTGTGATCTGCATGTATTCATTTTGAAAACATCCAGTCTGCACGTCTTGCACTATTGTAGTTATCTGATTACTGTGTGTTGACTGAAGTGTATGACGTTGTGTATTGGCACACACCCCATCCCTCTCCATCCCTTTCTCCTGTGGTGGTTTTACCGTGCTAGGCAGCTAAACACCACAACTGCTCTCTCACTCCCTCTCCTTAGGTGAGGAGGGGAAGAAGTAAAGCAAAGGACAACTCATCGGTTGAGATAAGGATAATATAATTAAAGGGAAATAATAATAATAATAATTAAAGCAAGATTATTATGAACTAAACAATTTAACTAAAGGGGAAAAGGGAGGGGAAAAGGAAAAAAAAAGGAGGAAAACAAACAAATAAAACAAATGAAGGCTATGTGGAAGTGCAGAGGAAAGAAATTACTCTCTCCTTCCCACAAATGAGCGATGCTTGACCACATCCTTGAAGCAGGGCCTCAACGCACGTAGCTGGTGTTCGGGAGGAGGACCGATGTTTTCCCAACGAGAGCCCACCCCTCCTCTCTTCTTCCTGTTTCCACCTTTTATTGCTGAGTGTGACATCACATGGGATGGAATATCCCTTTGGTTGGTTTAGGTCAGCTGCCCTGGTGATGTTTCTCTTCTCACTTTTTGCCCACCCCCTAGGAGGGTTAGAGAGAGTCCTGATGCTGTGCCAGCATTGCTCAGCAGTAGACACAACAGTGTGATAACACTGCTGTTCCTGCTGTTCCAGCTACAAGTGCAGAGCACAGCACTGTATAGGCTGCTGCAGGGAAAGTTAACATTCCAGCCAGACCCAGTACAGTACTAACTTTCCTTTATTAAAACAGCTTTTAATCTAATGCTCATTGTTCCTTTCTATGACTGGAAGAAGCTCGAACTAATGATACTAGGTACATTTGATTAATATTTGAAGCAGGAACAATTTCACATATGGTACTGGTACTATAAAACAACAACAGCAATAATAACAACTCAGATGTTATATAATTTAATTTTGTGGAGTATTTAATTTTTAGACATTTTTTGAAAATCTCTGTACCAAACTCTAAGGAAAATAGTTCTTAATTTTATAAGCCTGGATGTATACAAGTTTAGCTGACTGCTATTGTCAAGAGACTTGTATATCTATGCGAGAACTTAAGATGACAGTGAAACTTTAAAAATGAAAAAATGAGTGATTTACAGAGTTTAGGAAACTAAACTGAAGCAATAGTTAAATCATCATCCTTTCAGTAATTTCCCTCCATGACCAAATTTAAATACTTTAGACTTTGTTTTTTTTTTTTTTTTTTTCCTCTAGAGGAAGGGTTCAATCCCCTTAACTGTTTTTTTAGACATATCTAATGCAGATGGAATTAACTAGGATGTTATAGATATCCATCTTTAGATAAGCTGAAACACATTCAAAATAACCACATAGGGAGTTAAAAAGAATAGTCATGTCCTTCCAGAGTGGTGGAGGCTAACCAGTATGATCAGTCCAGCTCAAGTAGCAGATTACCATTTTCCGGAAACAGGATTGTACTCCAGATCTTTCAGGCAAAGTAGATAGAAAACCAACCAACCAACCAAACAGATCTTCACTTGTACTACATAGGAATGGAGAATATTTATAAATGAAAGAAAAAGAGACAGCTATTATTTTTTTTAGAAGTGAACATAGTGACTGCAAAATATGTTATTCTTTAGAAAAAATGTTCTGTTCTAATATTCAACAAGATTTTACTTTAATGTATACAGTGTAGCTAGTAATTTAGAAATGCTTGATGGTTTGGAGAATTCAATTAAAGAGAGTGTGTACTTCATTTTTACTGAACAGACAGTTTTTCACTCTTGCAGTAAAAACGTAGCTAAACTGAATGCCAAGGTCCTTGCTGATTTTCTCTCTCAATCTGAAACCAGTTTCTTTAAGGGTGCAAGTGACCTGTTTCATTGTAAATGCTTATCTCAGGATAAAATGAGTAATGTAGAATTTCTTATTTCAGTCCATTAGCTAAAGACAGTCTAGGATGTCTCAGGCATGACATTGAAGTAATCTGCATTTATCAAATAAATTCTGTACAGGTGAAAGAACTATTGAATGCAAGTCAACTGTTAGTTTACACAGTAATAAGAGACACTTAAAGAGGAACCAGTGATAGAATTAAGCTGAGAGATCTATGTTTCACAGACTACATAGAAAAGTTAGGTGGAAAAGATGAAGGTGGACAAATAGGATTCAGAAAGCACACATAGAAAAACAGTAGGGTCTACTGACAGGTACTTTATCAGTATAGTCTCCAACTGCATTAGGAAATTGCAGGACTGTCATACAGGCCTTTTAAAATAACTATGCACTTCTGGAACTATCAACTCCAAGAAGCTTTCTTTCACAGAGTGGGTTTGTAAACACTTCTGTAAAGTGTTTCCCTGTAGCATTTGGACTCTGTACAGACACTAATGCCTTCAAATTCATAAATCTCTAAAAAAACTTTCAGAGACCCTGACAAAATGAATAGCCTCACTTCTTTCAGGGGACCCCTTAGAAACGTCTTTTGGAGTACACTGGAAATTAGAGATAGTAGAGCAAGGTAAAAGCAATAGAAAGCAGAAAATACTCTGGGAGAAGCTGTTCCCAACTCATAGGCAGCAAATATAGAGAAACTGCATTTTTCCAGCCCTATTTTCCCAAGACAAACAGAATTAATATAAGAGTACTACTAGCATTAGTAAAGAATAGTGTATTTTATATCCAAAGTCAAGAATCTTTAAGAATTATTGCCATATCCTTTGAAGTAGGGAACTACATCCCTAGTATATGTATGGAGCAGCAATCACAATACAAATATATGTAATTCCCAAATGGTATGTTAAAGGTAATTTAGATGTAGGGTTACCTGCTTACCACTCCATCAAGGGTATCTTTTTTTTTTTTTTTTTCCATACATTAAAGCATCAAAGCAATGTTTCAGGGAGCAGAAACTTTCCTGACGTATTTTTTTTCCAAATTTTTGTAGTCCTTATTTTTTTAAATTCTGAGTATCTTTTTAGCAAATATAAAGCAAAATGCACTGTTTATTGTAATAATTGTGATGATTCTAAAAGGAATACATATATACCCCTTGGTGAAGATTTGGGATTTAAGAATTCCAATTCCCATGGAATTCATAAATAAGAAAATAAGCAGTAGGAGCTCTGTCAGCAGTTCCAGCTGGGATACTCAAATAGTCATGCTTCCGACTTCTGGTCAAAATGATTACCAAGCCCCAGTAATTAGTACCACTTAATGTAAAGTGCTGTTCAGTGTATTAGAAATCTCTTGTCAGAAGATGCCCTGGGCTGACAGCAGGGTGACCAAACTAATTCTCGCTTTTAGAACAGACAGAAATTGTAGGTCAGGGATAAGCAAGATATGCTCACATTTCGGCTGCCTCAATTAGATCTGGATCTAGGATAAAAATGTCCTATGGTTAAGTCATATATGCAGCTGACCCTTTGTCTTCATGAATATGAATGTTCACAGTTAAGTTGGGAAAAAATGTACTGGTGATTTCTCAAGAGTAAAGTGACAGGATATGTTAATTTATTTATTTTTCTTCGAGTGTAATGTCAGCTTTAGGTATGGGATTTTTCTACTCAGACTTTGCTTTCAAGAATGTAAAAAAATGCTTGAAATATACATAAAACAATACAGATAATTTCTAATGCAGAAATCTCTTAAGACAATGAGAAGAACTTTAACAAAATCTACCCCCTGATTAAGAGAAAACTATCAGATTTATGGTCAAATATTTTTTTTTTTTTTTTTTGAAGGGTGTTTATCCACATTTTTCCTTTCCTATTTTAACACTAAGTTTTTGACACATTAACTTTGTGTCCTGTTATAACAAGCTGACTCAAGCTTAAATCTTAGGAATGGGCTTTTAATCAACATTAAAAATGACCCTGCCTGTTACCTGTAAAATAACAAAATACCTGACAGAAATCAAGCTTTTAAAATCGTAAAAGAAAGAAATTTTCTGAAATATACTTTATTCTCCTATTCTTCATATTGAAGTGTGTGTTATAATTTTCAGAGATATAGGTAAGAATATACTGCATTATTTGAATTATATTTTAAAAGTCCAGCTTCTTAAAAAATGTTTGATACATCAATCCATTAATCAACATATCATTTTTGACCTTGATATTAATTAATACCTTATGATTTTCAGTGATGCAATTCTAAAAATAAGTCTTAAACTAACTTATTCCATACCACCAATATTTCTCAATGACTTTAGAAAGCAGATTTGAGGCCTAAGTATAAATATAAATACATTTGTATTTACAATTTGAATATATTTCAAATGCATTTACAAATGCAATCATATACAGCTCCTTTCTATTCTGAATAAATTTAACTTAAAAATAGAGTATGATATTTAATTTTGAATTACCTTCTACAGTAGTGATTGCAATTAATATTAAAATACTGCTTTTTGTCTAATGAACTGTGAATAATCAAGTTTTATTAAAAAAGCCCTAATTTGTTTAGGTACATGGATTGCCTAGTTATCCAATTATTGCTGCAAAATTACAAATGGGGAAAGTCAAATCTGTTAAATTAAGAAGGTCACCAAAGTAATTAAGACTGCTGAAGCATATTATTAATATTTTACAGTAGGTGGGGCGCTACAGAAATTTACCTGCTGCTCTTTGTTATATAAATGATGGGCTTTTGTCCCATCAGTGTTTAAATGAGTTAATTTACAGATAAAAGAACTGTAAAATACAAGGCAAGGTTCTAGACAAGAAAAGTTCTTATCAGTTACAAAATTAAATGAAAACTGTTTTCTTTCCTCAGAAGTTTGATTGTGTGTTACTAATTGTGTTTGGAGGATGTTGTATTTTTATTCTTGTGCTTCAAAAGAATATGAGATTTAACAGTGAAAAGGAAAAGCAGTGGTGTATGAGAAAAACAGAACAAAACAAAACAAAACAAAACAAAATAAAACAAAACAACTGCATTGAAGACGTAGTGAATAATAAGCTTATTCCTATCCTAAATTTATGATTTGAACATTTAACAAAGAAAACAGAGCACAATGCAGAAATAAGTTAACTCTTGGTTTAATATTTCTGATATGGTAGTGGCATTTAGTACTAATGGAACAAATATGGTTTGAGATGGTGTTTCAGGTACTGTGTGAAAAATAAAACATTAATTGTTTCAGACAATTCACTGCTTAGAATAAGCATAGTTTGGTACAGGTGAATAAATCACTGTGGTGGATTTACTCAAGTGGGGAGCCAAGCTCCACTGCAACCGCTCCCTAACTTCCTCTTCTCAAAGGAAAAGGGGGAGAAAATAGGATGGAAAGGGCTCAAGGGTTGAGATGAGGACAGGGATATTTCTAAACAATGACTGAAATGGGCAAAATAGACTCAATGTAGGCAGCTGAGAGAAATGTATTGCCTATTACTAACAAGCTAGAGAAGTGAGAAACAAAGAAAACAAACTAAAAACACATTCTGCCCAATACAGCTTCTTCCGCCTCCTCCCTCTGAACAGTGCAGGGGAACAAGGGAGTGGGGCTGTGGCCAGTCCCTAATGCTTCTCCACCACTCCTTCATGGTCACTCTGCCCCTGCTCCACATGGGGTCCCTCCCATGTAATGGCATCCTTCCCAAACTGATCCTGCGGGGCTTCCTAGAGGCAGCAGCTCTTCAAGAACTGCTCCCACATGGGTACGTAGTACAGGGTACAGTTCTTCAGGAGCAAACTGCTCCAGCACAGGTCCCCCACAGGTGGCAGTTCCCTCTATGTCCCCTGCTCCTGTGTGGGCTCCTCTCCATGGGCTGCAGCTCCAGCCAGGGGCCTGCTCCACCGGGTGCTCCTCCATGGGCTCCAATGTGGAGATCTCCACCGTGGTACAGCATAGGCTGCAGGGGGACAGCCTGCTTCACCATGGTCCTCTCCACAGGCTAAAAGGCAACTTCTGCTCCAGCACCTGAAGTACCATCTTCCCTTCCTTCGTCACTGACCTTGGTGTCTGCCAGGCTGTTTCTTACTTCTCACTTTCCCAGCTGCTGTTGATCAGCACTTTTTTTTTTTTTTTTCCCCTTTCTTAAATATGTTCTTACAGAGGTGCAAACAACATTCCTTATTGGATCAGTTCTGACCAGCATTGGGGCACTTGTCTAACATGGGGCAGCTTCTGGATTCTTTTCACAGAAGCCACCCCTATACCCACCTGCTACCAAAACCTTGTGACATAAACCCAATACAATTACCTTGTAATATAGAAGCATATGAGGTGACCATTAGGGAGTCTTAATTTGTATAGGTACTTGACTACCTCCATCCTGAAAGAGTTTCACATATCACCAGTTGGTTTAGTATCAACCACAGAAACAATTATCCTGAATATATGCTAGCATTTATTCCATCTCACTCTGAATTGTATTCTAATGGTATGAGTTCATAATATTTAGGATATGCATCATAAAAAGCAAGAAAACAAGAACAATACAAGGTAAAAAAAGCCAACATCTGGAGGCTGGATGAAAAAAAATGGCAAAGTAAAAATGAAGTTCTGCATGTGTGTGTGTGCATTTATTCTTTTCTGTGTGTGCATTTATTCCTTTCCCTGTGCGACAGCTTATCTGGTGAGCAGAATTTACTGCCAACCTTTATGTCTTTGAAAACATGAAAACAAGCCACTTGAAACTGACAGATCTATACATGTTATTTAGTTGCATATCAAACATTGTGATATTCAGACGCAATATGAAAGCTCCAAAAGTGTTGCCCAAAGATCTGAAGTCAGAGTAAAATACATTGTTATTTCTCCTTGCTTTGGCATTTAAAGAAAATTTCCATTAGTTTGAGAGAGCTTCTTAGACTCATCCCCCTTCAACCTATTGTATGGGGGAGATCAGCTTACTACCAGCTTTTTTTGTCTCTCTCACCTACGTGGTGGTTTTACAGGGGTGGACGGCCGAGTTCCACCATGGCTGCTCTCTCACTCCCCCTCCTCAAAGAAGAATGGGGAGAAAATACAATGCAAAGGGCTTAAGGGTTGAGATAAGGATGGGGAGATCACTCAACAATTATCGTGACAGGAAAAACAGAGTCAGAGTAGGGAGATAATAAGATTTATTGTCTTTTACTAAAAAGCTAGTGAAGTGAGAAACAAAGGAAAGAAACCAAAAACTCCTTCCCCCCATCCATTCTCTTCAACATTGCTTATTGGCTCGGCTCTGGCCAGCAGTGGTACCCTTATCCAACATGGGGCAGCTTCTAGATTCTTCTCACAGAAGCCACTCCTATGGCCCCCTGCTAACAAAACCTTGCCACGTAAACCCCACTACAACCTATTTTCAGAACACAATGAAGGTTGAGAAGTAAGTAAAAGGTTTTGGTTTTGTATTTGTTTTTGTTTCTTAAGTGTGAGTAGTAGCTAATGTGATCAAATTTGTGATCAATATCCCTGAAAGGTGTTAATCTGAACTCTAAATTATTAGAGTTCAGCTGTATATGGTCTAAGGAAATCAGAACACACTAGAGACAGGAGTTGGGCCAAAATTTGAACACAATGTATGTTTTCCTAAAATTGGGGAATTTAGCCAGTTAAAAAAGAGAAAAATCCTTAGAGATAAAATGCAGCAGTCAGGATGGAAAGCCTAGAAAAATGCTTGCCTATCAATCACCATGAAGGAAGTAATCTAGACACTGGCACAAGTAAATTCAAATCATATAACTATGACGCTCCTCAGAAACACAGAAGTACTGGTAAATCCTGTCAAAAATATGTCAGCCTGTCACATAGGCTGTATATTTTCATATGTTTATCAGTGAACAAGGTAAAAAGTTGACTTTAAACCATGAAAGATTGCTGGACTGCAGTATCTTCTCAGGATTTATGAAGTATCTGGTATCAGACTTTCAGATTCACAATTTTTCCTATATTACACCCATTATGTAAATATTAATAAAGAAACTTGAAGCTTGAGTTTTCCTCATAGTGCCAGATTCCTGAGGAACTCTGAAGGGAATCTTTTTTAAAAAATGGAAATAATTCAGCTAATTCAACAACTATTGATCAAGTTTTTATTTTTATTTTATTTTTATTTATTTATTTATGTTTAACTTTTCATAAGAACATATAGTTTCTTGTGAACTAGCAATTTAAATCCTCTTTGAAATAAATTATTCCTGCAGAGGTAAAAGTCACTCCTGTGATCCAGCTCAACTTTCAGCTGCCAGTAGAAGCTAATATTAGTTGTGATTTGTAATGTTTTATCCACAAGGAGGCACTCATAAGCTATTTCTCAATATAAATATTCACCTTGCTTGTTCTACCGTCGAATTAATTCTCAACAGTAATAAGATACCTGTTTAGTTGATGATGAAATCTTTTTCATAAGAACATTCGTTGTTCAAGTTTCAATGTTCATGCTCTAGCAATCACAAATATTTCAACAGTAAATTATTGTAAATTCATGAATGCGGATTCCTCTTCCATTGCATGTATATTGTTTAGATGTATTGAGGAGCCATTGAACATATCATTATAATACTGAAGATCTAAATGTAGAGCCTTAGACTGAACATTAAGTGCTGCTAAAACTATGGAGAGTTAGTAGTCTTTCTTTTTGACATTTTTTTTCTGATTTTGACTACATACTTTGCTGAACAGTGCATTTGAGAACTTACCATTTTTTTATTTCATTTTTTTATGAAAATGTAAGGCACAGTTAGAATTTAGAATTTGAAAGTGCAACCATGAATTAGGTAGGATACAGTGATATTAATTTAAATGCTATAACTTGAATATTTATCATCACACTATTCTTGTTTTGTAAGCTTTGTTAGGGAAGTAAATCCCACAGTGAAAATACTTTCTCACTAGCTAGTGCTAGACATATTCTCATTACTTTTCTTTCTGAGAGTATCATTCTCCTTTCCTCAGAGACATACTCAGTCTTCAGTCTTCAGTTTTCATTCTTTATCTCGAAAAAAATATTGAAATGGAAACAAAAAGCTTCTAATAGTCCTCAAAGATTAGCTTCAAAAGCACAACCGTTTAAACAGACAAAACCATGAGCACCAAGTTATCTACTATCTTCTAAAAAGATACATGGGCCTTTTTGCTGTACTATGACCTGTATTCAATTTGCTTTCAAGGTATCTGCTTTTTATTTTATTTTTTTAATTTTCTGATGGTTGGATGAAGATCTCACGGAAATCAATGACAGCTCATAGACAGCTCTTGTGTACTTAATTGTGTCCAGTGTTTTAATTTGTAAAAGTAAATTATGTTGCTTTTATTTCTAAATATTAGGACTAATAGTTTTTTGTTTGTTTGTTTGTTTGTTTTTCCTTAATTTTTCCCCCTGGCTTTACTGATAATAAGATTTCAATTAGAAATCAAAAATAGTGTTTCTTATTTATGTGAAATGTAATAACTACCAGTGATGTCCAAACCTGTTTGTGGCAAGAAGGATATTTACTTCTGGTTATCTTATCATATAATCTTAGAGACACAGACATAAAGTCAGTAACTTAGATAGTCAATACTTTTTATATTGACTTTTACTTTTGTAGAGGGGAATGTGTAGAGGGGAAAGTTACTAAGTAGGAAAGAAGTGACACTCTTGCTAATAAAGTCTCTATCCTTCTGTCTCTTTCCTAAGATGTATGGTCTTGCTTGCTATTGAGACAGCTGACAAGATAATGTCATTTAGATTGACAAGAAATTATCTGTCATCATTCTCTGCAATGTTCCTTTGCAAGTTAGCAAAATACATGTAGACTTGTTTTGTCTTAAACAGTAAGAAGGTAGGAAACCTACCGTAAGACAATTTAAAGTATGAGCCCACTGACTGAGCTGCAACAAGAAAAAAGATTTAAAATTAAATGTGCATTTTTCTTCACAACATTTAGAGAAGAGATATTAGGCTATGTAGACTATTTTTGCTGTGAGAATGAAACTTTCTAAGAGAATTGTCAATATTTTTGGGATAATTGAAATCTTACAGTCCCTCCTGGTGAAAATTTAGAGTCTAAACCACTTCCAATTAAAGCAAGTGGAAATATTTTCACTAAGCTTAGTAGGATATAAGGAAAAGTCATCCTCTAATCTCAGGCAATACAGTGAATGGTATGACAGACATGCTGGCATCAATTTACATCCTTACAGAGAAACAAAAGAGTTCAGGAAATCATTGGCTTATATAGAGAGGAAAGACAACATATACATAGTTTGAGAGAAGTGTACATAACTAGATGTAAGCAAAAATTACTCTGGCAGAAAATGTTTATGTTGCAATATATTCAAATTTATATTTTCTAATTTATATTAGAAAATCATATTAGACCACCGGATCAAAATTATCACAAAGTTGAGGGAATGGACCATGAAATAAAAAGGCTTTGTAATAAATAAATTTTTAAGGATAAAGAGCACTAATGGGATGTAAACAGGTATAAATATGAAGTAAAGCTATAGCAAGAAAAATTCTGCAAAGAATAATATTTTGAGGTTCCACCTAATTTCTACTAAATGGCTTACACAAAAAGCTTGTTCAATTTACAAATCAAAATGTTTCTGTCTTCTACCTCTTAGAACTGAACTTAAAGTCTAATGATTAAATTTACATTCTCACTGCTTCTATCCCTACCTATACTTGAGAGTCAAATGTCAAATAGAAATGCTTTTGATGATGAACATAGCAGAACCACAGGTGCTTCAGTACTGAATTGTTCATATTAATAAGATACACTTATTTAGTAAGCAAAATGTAACTGTTTATAGAAGATGAGGAGGTAAAATGCAAATTCAAGGTGAAACACTTGTGAAAATTAATCCTACAGCATAGGAAATTAGTCTTACCTAATAACAGAACTGGGATATTTTTCATGGATGCACTAAATGACTTTACCCATGAACAGCTTGCTGCATATGCAGCCATATAGCCTTGCTCAATTTAAATCTGAATAAAACACGTTTCAAGGGAAACACTTAGGAAGCGGGTCATGATCCCTTCCAGTTCTAAAAACAATAGAACCATAGCACAAATACATCAGATACCCAAACATCCTGAAGCACCTAATAAATGTTAGAAAAAAATAATAAAAAATGAAATTTGATTCTACAGTGTTACGGGAAGATCAACAGAATGACATATCTATGAAAGTTTAGTTAGTCAAAGGCATAGTGTATATGGCTTTCACAGCTATCAAAGTAGTGAATGAAATTGGGTCACTTGCAGTGAAATTTAGTTTAGAAACAAGCCTCAGAAAATTCTCATGAGGTTGAGATATAATAGTTGTACAGTTATGGAACATATTCTTTTGATTATTAATTTTGAAAACACCATTTGCAAATGGTGTTTTCAAATATTCACTAATTATTCACACAAATATTCACTAAAATAAATAAATAAATAAATAATACATATATATATGCATTCAAATAAAAATGAAATATTTGGATGCCTGTCAAGGCAGAAAATTTCTATCAAACAAAAAGTAAGCTTCCTTTTCTGGAATTTTTCTTTGAAATGTGTTGTTTTCATTTCAAATAAAACCACACTGTAGAAGCAATAAACTTATATTAACAGAAGTTTCTGTTCTTTATAAAGCTGTAGCATTCATTGTGGCCCACCAAGGCAACTCAGCAGTGGCAGGTCCAATATACAAAGCTCTGAAGCTTTGGAGTACCCAGGAGCTCTTCACTGTGACCTTTTTAGTTCTGTGCTTATGAGAAATCACTAAATAAATTGTGATGATGGATAGGCTATAATGTTGTCACTTTTACTTTGGTTTTGCTTTGTTACAATTTTTTTTTTATCAAGTCCTAAAAAGCATGTTTGCTCACTCTCTCAAGGTTTTTCAGAAATTGAAAACCAAATAAATAAATGTTTATTATTATTATTATTATTTCATTAAGATTGAAATTACACTATATGGCACAAGGGAAAAAAAAAAGTGTCGAGAGCAACAAATAACCATAGTTTTCTCTCAGGTGAAGGGTTCAATCCACCTAATAGCACTTCACTATTCAGACTTCACCAAGCACCATATAGCAGATATGCTTCTAGTAAGTAATGGGAAGCTATGAGCGTACATGCATGCATGCACTCTGGAAACATTTTGAAACAAGGCTGCAAATGCTATCAGAGGTTAAAAAGTAGATATGTCTTCATTGTGTGAATTATATCTGTATTAAGTGTGATGTACAACATCACCATACTGCCTGCCACTGCAGAAAGATAACAATGAATTATTTTTAGACACCATAACGGCTCCGATGTCTTTTCTTGCAGTTGAATCCTAATCCCTGAGATAAGCAAAAAGACGTGGAGACTTTTTTTTCTTTTTTTTTCTTTTTTGGTAAGAATTATTTGTTGCCTGACTTTTTGTTTCTGTAATAGTTAAATTCTCAGTGCTAATAATTATTTGTTTAGATCTTTAAGATCTCAGTTATACTAATATTAAATTATTGGCTTTACTTTGAAGGCATGTAATTTTGAGTGTTACAAGTATCAAAGAAAACATGCTCAAAACATACTCCTAGTGTGAACTAGTGCAGTTCTATGAATTCTTTGAGCTGATGATGAGGATAATGATTTAAATTAGAGATCGAATCCCAAATATTAAATAAAAATAAAAATAAAATACTATAAAATACTCCATGATCATAGTTTTTAAATTTTAACAAATACCTACCAGCTACTAGGAGGAAAATTAACTCTGTCCTAACTGAAACCAGGACACTATAAGATTGAATTTGAGTAGAAATATTCATTATTCAGGTACCTTTCAGATCAGCTTCTTTGGAGCACAGGGACGGAGAACCTTTACCTGTCCCAGACTACTGAAGGAATTTACTATTGAAAACCCAAACAGATGAAACATTTAGGGTCTTAAGGCTGTTAAAAACGTCGGTGTATCCCTATAGAGACAGTCAAGGACAAGAACTAGTGAAGAGTCTGGGCTGAAGAAGACACAGCACTGTCTCAATGGCTCAACATGGAATACTGATTCTTGGGGTTCTGGTGCACACTTTGGTTGCAGATCTGATTTCGTCAATATAAGGTTGAGATGCACACAATCTTCACCTAATTAACTGTTCTGATCAAAGGCAAGAGAATCAGGCTTTCTAACTAGCTCTATTTGAGATAGCTTCAAGGTAAGCTGGTCACTGATTGGAATTTTATGGAAGACTGAATTCAAACACATAAACTCATCCTAAATCTTGTTTATACATCTGCTTCTTGGATCTGTCTGTTTCTGTTTGCTTGTTTGTTTTGTTTTGCTTTTGACTTGTCTTCCAGGTCTGAACAAAGCAGGAGTCTTTCCAGTAAATATATATGACAAATTCTTCAGCTTTCAGTCTCCTAGTAAACCAAAAAAAAAAACATTTAAGACAAAACTTGTAAAATATGGTATCTAAAATAGTCAGCACAAAATTCAAATTCCTGGAGGAAATACAAAATTCTATTACTTTGTTAAAACTGTACTGGGAGGTATTAAACTAAATGCATATAGGTAAAATATATAGAGACATAAATATAATTTTGTTACGTATAATGTGGTAGATAAAATCTCTTTATGTAGTATTAGGACTGCTGCAAACAACAGAGGATGCACCACATTTCACAAGAAAAGTATTTAGCTTTTCCATACCATCCTTCCATCAAGAGACATGTCTCACTAGTGGTTCAACCACACTGTACAGTGGATAAAGTATTAACATTAACTTCTTAATTAGGAACTCTTAAGCCTTCCATATCCTCTAACACTGACTACTGTTAGTCAATGAATAAAAAATTGACTTTCTAAAAAGGAAATCTACTAAGTCTAGTTTATGTATTAATAAGCTTTTCCTCATAACTGAAGCAAATAAACAAAAACAAGATATTTTTTTCTTTAAAAACTGATTTTGCATTTTCTTAATATCAGATGTTCTCTGAAAGAAAATACTGAAAGATCTAAGATGAATATTGAATTAACATTATCATCATATTTTTAAGAGTATCTATTTTGTAGAATCATAGAACCATAGAAACATAAGATCATAGAATAGTTTGGGTTGTAAAGGACCTTAAAAAACATCCAATTACAACCCTCCTGCCATAGGCAGGAATACCTCACGTTGATCGTTGATCAAGGCCCCATCCAACCTGGCCTTGAACACTTTCAGGGATGTGGCATCCACAGCTTCTTTGGGCAATCTGTTCTAGTGCTTCATCACCCTCTGGGTAAAGAATTTATTCTGAATATCTAATCTAAACCTAATCTAAACCTAACTTTTTTTTTTTTTTTTTTTTTTTTTTTTAGTTTAAAACCATTACTCCTTGTCCTATCACTACACTTCCCGAGAAAGAGTCCCTCCCCAGCTGTCCTGTAGGCCCCCCTTAGGTTAGTCTGCTATGAAGAATTCTCACTGGAACCTTCTCTTCTCCAAACTGAACAACCCCAACTATCTCAGAAAGTCTTTGTAGGAGAGGTGCTCCAGCCCTTTGATCCTTTTCATGGCCCTCCTCTGGACACCTTCTAATAGGTCCACATCCTTCTTGTGCTGGGGGCCCCATTGCTGAATGTAGCACTTCAGGTGAGGTCTCACGAGTGCAGAGTAGAGGGGGACAATCACCTCCCTCGTCCTGCTGGCCACTCTTCTTTTGATACAGCCCTGGATATGGTTGGCTTTCTGGGTTGCAAGCACACATTGTTAGCTCATGTATTTCTTACATCCGTTCTCAATTTACCAAATCAGAAATTCAAGAGCAGGTTTTAACTTGCTAACTAGTCAAAATAAATACATAAACAGATAATCACTGTCATCCTAAATACTTACTTTTGATACATAACTAGACTTCCGTGGAATTAATTTCTTCAAGACATTTGTTCACCATGTTACAGAGTTTAGATAATTAACATATAGTGAAAATCATAATTTTCCAATAAATTAAAATAAAAATTTAATCACATAATGGAATCTGAGTAATTTTATTTGACCATAAAAAAACTAAATTTTAAGAAAAAAAATATCTAATTTCACCTTCATACCACAGTTTATCATTAACATGAGAAAAGTGGACGCTGATTCATTACCTAATTATTACATGGAAACAAATATGGCAGTGAAATGAGATATTTTCAAATTTAAGGATGCTTTCGTTATTAACAGTGCAGTCCAATATAACTTCTTAACTGAAAATTATAATCTGAGAATAGATTCCTAATTTAGATAATATTATATATATATATATATACACACATACAGAATACATACATAAAAAAGTGTAGGTCTGGAACCAAGCTGCAGCTTCAAAAGTATAGCATGTCTGGGAATAGTATTGAAACCTAGTTTCTCTTTTATTCATTGCTATGGATACCAATTATAATTTTGTTTTATTAATGCTCCAGGGCATAAGATAATACCCTCCAGTCTTCAGTAACAGTTACAACACATTTTAATAACAGTTAAAGATTATAAACTCTGCTGATACAGGTTTGCTCGCATGATACACATTTGACCTACTTGAGGCCCTCTGAAGTAAATCATCCAGAGCAATCTAGCCAGTGATGCAAATCAGTGAAGAAATACAAAGCCATTTGTGAAGACAGGTAGAAACCTGGAGTTTGTTGATGAATTACTAGATGGTGGTCATTAGTTTTTCAATTAAAACAACTGCTAAAACAATTTCAATCTGTCTTGTACATACTACCTCCACTAGACAGACTATTTAGTATTTGCCAAAGTCATGGCAAATGAGCATGAAATTTCATTGGGAAAATGAAACATAAGTATTTATCTCTATTCTTAAGCTGGATATCATACTCCCAGCAACTAGTTACATTTTATGGCAGCATTTTTATTATTATATTTATTTATTTATTTTATGTCCCGAGGCTTGTTTTTGTCATGTTTATTCCTCCACGGTAGAAGCCTGTTCCCAATATCAATGACTGTGTTTTTAACTTGCTCTAAACAATTGTTTTCTGAAGCAGCTGCAAAAAGGTACTTCATGCTTGATGTCTATCTCAATGACTTCTACAAGGACAGACATATATATCTGAACATATCCTGCCCTAGGAAGCCTGGGAGAGTTAGACCTTCTATGTCTTTTCCAAGCCAATGTTACACATTAGATTTATGCATGCCCAGAGAAGGCAGTATAAGAGATGCTCATACCTTATTTGTTTCAGAAGCAGGAGAATTCCTTTTAAGAACAAAAGGATGAAGTACTTAGGACTCTGTAGAAGTCTGAACAATTTCCTTCTGCCTCATGTTAATACACTGAAATCTTTTTTTTTTTTTTTTTTTTTTTTTCCCCATGGAATTCTTTGAAAGGTCCTGTGTATGTCAAGTCATGCAAAATTGATCAGGAGTCTCATGCTCTTAAAACCTTGTTATAGGCAGAAAAGAATACCCTTTCTAAACTCAGCCAAGGTCTTGTGGTTAGTCTAATTAGTTATATGTGTATAACTAAAAACGCAACAAGCAGTAATAAGTAGTCCAATTAAATACTTTTTTTAATGACTTACTTTACTACAGGTCTAAAAGTAAAAAAAAAAAAAAAAAAAAAAAAAAAAAAAAAAAAAAAAAAAAATAGTAGAAGTTCTCTAAAAGTTAACAGCAAACTCTTAAGGTGGCTATATTTTTGGACACAGATTTTCATAAATAATTCTAATTTCTTTGTTTATGCTAATTGTATGTAATAGTAACTGCCAAGTATTGGCAGAAGTTCTCCCATACTGTTAGCTTTCCTGACATTCACATCACTGTTAAGTTCACTCAGCCACTCATATTTTGGGCTGTTAAGATACATGAGCTGTTTCTGTCTTCTTATTCTACTCCCCATAGGAAACTTTGACAAATGGTATATAAAAAGTGCAACACAATGGCATTGAATCAAAAGAAGTTCAATGTCTACCACAATAACTTTTGTTCACATGTCCCTGCTGCAAAACCCCAGTCTATCATATGCGTCGTTACATACTATTCTCTAATACCCAGGGAAATAGTAAAAATACTTAAACATATATAGAGAGGTTTATCTGTCAACTTTAACACTTGTCATTCTAGAGGCACACAAAACCACTTTTAGTACAGTTTTTTTTATCTCATTGGTTTGAGTTTTTTATCTGCATGTTGCCTAGCATTCACTTCATTGCAAGAAGAAGAAAAAGAAAAAGAAGGTTCCATTAATTAATTGAGATGTAAAGGTGGTGGACAAAAATCATGTAGAGTAGACAGATATCCCTAGAAACACTAAATTATTTCAGAATCTGTGTTTTGTGTAAATCTGTGACAGCAGAGATTCTTTGAGACACTAGATTATTATTACTACTATTATCATTATTACTACTACTTATCATATTTTAAGACATCTTCCATGACACCATGATTTTTTCTTTCATGATTACTTAATGTATTAACCTAGAAAACAGTATGGGACTAAAAGACACTGTTGTTTCTTCTGTACGTATAGCCACAGGGCAACCCTGGCTATATGTACAGACTGGGCAATGAGACGCTGGAGAGCAGCTCCACAGAGAGGGATCTGGGGGTTGTGGTTGACAGCAAGTTGAGTATGAGCTAGCAGTGTGTCCTGGCAGCCAGAAAGGCCAACCATTTCCTGGGGTGCATCAAGCACAGCATCACTAGTCAGTTGAGGGAGGTGATTGTCCCTCCCTACTCTGCACTGGTCCGGCCTCACCTCTAGTGCTGTGTGCAGTTCTGGGCGCCACAGTACAAGAAGGACATTAAACTGTTGGAGAGTGTCCAGAGGAGGGTGATGAAGATGGTGAAGGGCCTAGAGAGGAAGATGTGAGGAGCAGCTGAAGTCACTGGGCCTGTTCAGCCTGGAGAAGAGGAGGCTGAAGGGGGACCTCATCGCGGTCTACAACTTCCTCGCGAGGGGGAATGGAGAGGCAGGTGACCTATTCTCTGTAAACACCAGTGATAAGACCTACAGGAACGGTGTTAAGCTGAGGCAGGGGAAGTTTAGGCTGGACATCAGGAAGAGGTGATAAATCAGGAAGAGGTGATAAACTCTGAAGGTGATAAAATACCACAAGTATGTTGATTTTTAGATATTCTGGTAGTTTCACTTCCATAAATTGTTAGGATGGCCATTTCTTGGCATCATTTTTGCATTTATTTGTCTATATAGAAAACTGATTCAGAACACTTTGCACTTCGTGGATTTTAGACATTATTCCTATTAGATAAAATCCCAGAAAAGACATATCTCATAAATTCAATTCAAACGTTTAATTCCTGAAACGAATTTCTTCAAGGACAAAAGACTAAAATACATATTAAGAATTTAAAGCTTATTTTCAAAATAGAATAAGACAACAGCAATGAGAAATGGGTTATTTGAAGAAGATTAATTCCCAGAGCAAAACAGATGTCTCGCATCTTTTTAAGTTGAATTTAAGTTGAATGAACTGATGTGCTTTCAGTGCAACCCCCTCTGCCACCATGATTTTCACTGAAGAGCCCTGAAATTGCTGAGAAAAGCCTGAAGCCTATCAAAAGGGTCTTCGGGGGACTGGGGCAGTTACTGGATGAAGTGGGTGTACAGATGGTATTTTCTTCTATCCCTTCAGTGGTAGAGAGGGATAAATCTGTAAATCTGAAAGCGAGTTTTAGGTACTGTTAAAAAGAAACATTGTATCTTGCTGTCAAAAGAACACTACAGGTTTTTGTGTAAAGTTAGTGAGTTATTATTTATTTATTTATTTATTTATTTATTAATTTATTTATCTATTTCAAGCAACATTTGTTAGAAATGTTTCAAACTTTTACACTTCTGCTGATCATTGATGAGTGGATAGCATGTAGCCATATTTTTGCACTGAGAAATGAAGAGACATACCAGGATAAAACAAGTTAATTTAAAATAAAATGCATGCATTAGAAATAGTTTGGATGATATATAGCACCAGGTGCACACTGAGAGTTGATGTTGTCTCCTCATCCTCCCCCCACAAACACCCACACACATGTATTTATTTATTTATTTAAAATAGTTACGAAACTCAATTTCTGAGTCAGCTTTGGTAAGATTTGGAAATTCTGGAGAGCTGTTGACTTATCAGTAGAACACAGCTTATCATGTAAATGTGATTCATACAAATTTCCAAGGATAACAGGCACAGACATTTATAATCTCAGTGAAAAAGACACTTACTACGTAAGATATGAAACTCACCAAACTTGGTTCTGTTTACTGACTTGCAACAGGTATGGAAATGTGAGAAAAAAAAAGTTGTGTTTTTGCATTAGAATGTGTTTTTGCAGTGGAAAATTCCACTAACCTTGCATATTAAGAAGTGATAGTGCAGGCATGACAGTAGCATAACAGTGGGGAGTATGTTAAGCAGATAAGGGGAAGGTACCACTGTCCCAAAATAAGGATAGCTAAGAAAAACAAGATGAGCACTGCGAAATCATTAAAACCAGAAAAACAAAACAAAACAAAACAAAACATAATGGGTAATAAGGAATATAAGGTCATGATATATTTTTGCTGTGTGCTCCTCCTTGCCGAATGCTCACCATTGCAATCACCAATAAAAATACTTCACTGAGATCCTCACCTGAGCCTGCGTTATTGACTGTAGATCATTTCTCATAGAACAATGTAAATAACCTATGCTTATGTTTAAATTAAATATATATATTTTTCAAACTGCAAATCATAATGATGGCAAATAAGTAAGAGTTTTAAAATGAGGATAGTAATTCCATCCTTCATTACAATGGTTTTTGTTGTTGTTGTTTTTTGTTTGTTTTAACTTTTATTATTTCAGTCTGCTACAATCAGGAAATCTGAGAAAATTGATGTCTGGATTCTTTTAACATTTCTTCAGCCCAAATTTCTTACAGAAGAACTCATGTTCTGCATGTTCAACTTGAGATGTATGATGGATTTTCAGAAGCTGTTCAAGTTGTTCATGTCAAAGTGAAACGTATCTAAAAATTAAAAGTCATCATGTTTTCCCATTTAGTCACCTAGCACTATGGTTTAAAATTCATTTTGTATATCTAAAAGTTTTAAGATATTACCTAACTCTTTAAAAGAGGTAGTGCCATGGGGTTATCAGAACAGACTTTCTCTCTGGTATTTGTTTTAGATTTCTAAATTAATCTGTCTCAGCTATGACCTGTTTCACCACTGCATAACTCTTGACAGAGAGTCATAAGCAATTCTTCTATTTATATGATAACTGATAGGCCACATGTTTTGTCTACCATCCATTTTCTTAATATATGCAATTAATTTGGAATATTCAGGTCATTGAAAAGGCAAAAACATGTTTTTCTTAAACATATTATTAGAAGTGAACACGTAGACTGTTTTAAGAGAAAAAAATGTATCATCTACATGTTTATCTATCTTATATAAAATTTCTCCCATGTTATCCTCATTCTAGTGATGAATGTTAAACAAATTTCTCTCCATAACTTCTTCAACAGTCCTCTTTAACCACCTGATTTATCTTCAAAAACCTGTCAAGCATTGCCAGAGGTTGTATCTTCTCATCTCAAGGACTAATATGTTCTGACGAAGGAAGGAAGGAAGGAAGGAAGGAAGGAAGAAGGAAGGAAGGAAGGAAGGAAGGAAGGAAGAGAAGGAGAAGGAATGAAGAAAGAAGAGAAAGAAAGAAAGAAAGAAAGAAAGAAAGAAAGAAAGAAAGAAAGAAAGAAAGAAAGGTAAAGAAGAAAGAAAGAAAGAAAGAAAGAAAGAAAGAAAAAGAAAGAAGAAAGAAAGAAAGGAAGAAAGAGGAAGGAAGGAAGGAAGGAAGAAGAAGGAAGGAAGAGAAGGAAGGAAGAAGGAAGAGGAAGGAAGGAAGGAAGGAAGGAAGAAGAAGTGAAGGAAGGAAGGAAGAAGGAAGGAAGAAGAGAAGGAAGGAGGAAGGAAGGAAGGTAGCTCACAATATATGGAGTTGCATTCCTTACTTTCCCTTCTGTGTTAGCAATTGGACCTGTGGGGGAGAGAAGAGAGAGAGAGAGAGAGACAGTGCAGGGCAGCAGTAAAGAGAGAAAGAGATTTACTAGTTTTAGAAAAACAATTTCTCCTATAGAAAAATTAGCTGTATGCCTCATTAATGTGGCACACAATACAGTGTTGATGACATTTATCTTTTCATTGCAATGTAATAGTATATAAGGTCATAATTCAAGGTTAAAAGTGATACAGATTTGACTTTTAATGAAATGCAGCAGTTCTAATAATAAACAAGTGAATAGCTTGAATTATATTGGAATCATTTTTTGTAACAGAATAATCTACTCTCCTCTTATTACGAACCACATTAGATGTGGGTATTTGGGAAATGAAAAGCTAAAATCTATGGGAAAGGTAATGATCTCTGAAAATTTTCTCTAATGACTAATTTGTGGCTCAGTGGATTTCAAGAGATTATTGTTTTTTTTTTTTTTTTGAGATGGATTCCATCAACTAAGGAGATAATGGGAATCATTAGGCTGAATAAAGTAAAGCAGTAGATTTGTTTTGTGAAACTCTGTTACATGAGCCTCTATTTCCCACACAATTTAGAAGTATTTTTTTCTTAAACTGAACTACTGTGTCAATTTATATTATGGAACAAATTCTGATAACACAGCACTCAATGGCAAAACTTTCATTAACCTCAATCAAATGGAGATTTGATTCTGATTTTTATCAGAAGTACTGTGATCAGTGAGAATTTCAGATGCTCAATATTGTTCAAAATATGTCTCTGATTCAAGTTCCAGGTTTTTCACATTCAAGCAGACTAAAATGATTTTAATCTTCATTATCAGCTCATGAATGATATCTTCCAGAAGCAGCACTGAAGTAAAAATTCAACCAATAATTCATCCTGGTGACATTTATAGGCCTTACCCATGATCAGACTTATTAAACCAGATGCTATACAAATTATAGAAAGACACATACTGTGCTTTGAAAAGCTTAATATTTTAAAGTTCAGTACATGCTTGGAGATTATCCAAAATGCTGGAGATACCTGTGATATTATATTTTCTCACATTTGGAAAAAATAAAATAAAAATAAAAACAGATAACAGGAAAATATTAAAGACAGCTACAGCTCATACAGAATCAGAGGCACAAGAAGATAGATAAAAAGAATTTACCCCAGCAGTGTCTCCCCAGTTAAGGACACTGCTTATGATCAACACTGATAATTTTAGGCTTGAAAATTCCAAGCCTAAGAATGATAAAGAAATATTTATAATATAATAATGTACAAAATATAAAGATATTCTTTCCCCTTCCTTCCTTCCTTCCTTCCTTCCTTCCTTCCTTCCTTCCTTCCTTCCTTCCTTCCTTCCTTCCTTCCTTCCTAGAGCAACTCTATCTTCCTTCCTTCCTTCCTTCCTTCCTTCCTAGAGCAACTCTATCCAGCTCTCAAGTCTGCATTACTATATGGAGTTTCTGATTACATGCCCATGGATGCCTGCTATCATCCAGTGCTTGTACTCTCAGGAACTCTGATAAAATAGAAAAATAGAATAAAGAAAAAATATTCAATATGGTCTTAACCGTAGTGACCCTTAGAAGAGGTCCTGTACGATGGATCTTTGTATTTTTGTCTTACAGAAACTTAAATGGAATGGAACCATCCAGTGGTTAATTGGAATTTGAGTGGAGTTTAGGAGTAACCTAAAAATAAGTCATACATATTACAGGGATAAGGATTGTGCTCTCTCTTTTGGTTAAAGGTGTGCTTAACATTCTTTACATGTTCGCTCACATATACAAACAAATCAATAAAAAGTCATTGGAGGCATGAAATCTGTTCAGGTGTTCTGTACTTTTGGAATTGATGGAACCATGCAATGGTCTATCACTTCTTAATCTTGTTAAGGTGTAAATAAAGAGGCAGTACTCAAGAAAAAAAAAATAAAAAAAAATAACCATACTTTGTTCATGTACAGACAGTCCTTAGAGAACAAACTTTTTTTTTTTTTCCTAACCTAGAATCACTGCTCACTCCTGTAACTACTCAGTTAAGCCTCTGTTGTTGTTTTTGTTTTTTTTTTGTTTGTTTGTTTGTTTTTTGTTTTATTTGTTTGTTTGTTTTCAAAGCTCCTCTGATGATTTTTGGACTTCACAATACTATAAAGGCTATGTAAGCAAAGACAATGGTTTATAACTTCTCTACATGGCTGGCTTCTCTAGATTTTTAGCATAAAATATAGCACATTGCTTATATTCCTTACACAAAAACGTAAGTCCAATATTTCCATAACAAGGAATAGTATATATGAGATAAGTTTGTTCTGAAAATTTTTGGAAGTAATGGCTTGATATAATTAATAAAGCTGATGCAATTTACTAGCTGAATAGACTTTTTCTCCTTCTATCTTACTGAAACCAATGATTATTAGCTGATCTCTGTCTAATATTGAGCATGTCATTAGAAACAAAAGATTTTATTATCACTGGAAAATCACCTGCCATGTGGGAAGACTTAATATACCATAAAATTATGATTTGAATAGAAATGTAATGTCTGAAAATGGAAAATGACCAAATGGAAGAGAATGTCTCTGTGCCTCAAATGCTAGTGGCTATTAAAATACTGTGTAAACATACTTATGGGAAGATTACCACTCATCTTTGACAAGCAGAGAACAATAGTCTTTTCTACAAGTATCAGTATCTTTTTCCATTACTTAGTGATAAAAGATTGGAGGAATGCAGTTAAGTGGACAATCAACTAACATCCACAATTTTAAGGAAAGTATAAAAAAAAAAAAAAAAAAAAAACAAACAGCATGCTGCAGAAGAAAGTTAATGTCTGTTGACTTAGATTGAGTAGTATTTCCACTGTAAATTTAAAAATACATCCTAAAAAAAAAAAAAAATCTATGAAAAAATATTCAAGAGAGACAAATATTTAGAATATTACCATCTTGCCTAATTACAATTTCATTTCAAAATTGAATATGGGATTAGGTTTTACATTGTTAGTCTTTGCATTATGGTTAATTAAGTCAGTCACTGGACAAAAAGACTCAATAGGATTAAATTTTACAGCTGCTTTGGGGTAAAAGAGAGAACAAAACCACATTTCCTTCTTTTCAGGTCCTAATTACAATTGAGTAGTATTAGCAAGCAAAATCTATTTGGGGACAGTCACAAACAATCAGAAAATTGGATTTTTATTCAAACTGCATTCCATAGTGTAAAATTTCTCATGTAGTTACAGGATTGCTTCTTAATAGGTCAGAACTATGTCCCCTCCCCACCTCACACCCCCAGAAACAAACAAACAAGCAAACAAACAAACAAAAAAAATGTTTTCAACAATTCTATAATAGACAACAAAACTGACAAATCTATATGGACAAACTTGAAAAAAGATGAGTTGACAGCCAGTGATAGTTAGCAAATTAAAATGATCCCAAAAAGTATTTACAAGTCCACTACCCTCACATTTTTCAAAAGCTGAATAAAATAAATTAGGTAGTGTTATAAACTTTGCTTTTCATTACTATTATTTGCAGCATTAGCTGTATGTCTACAGTTGTTTTCACATACTGAGTTCTTAAAAATAGATCTCAACAGGGGCATTTCCTGATGTAGCATTATGATTTGCAAATTCTTCTCTGCTTACAAGACTAAAGGAAGAAGTGGAGTACAATCCTGAAAATCTTGCTGGTTTCTTTCATTCATTCATGCAGACCAGAAGGGGAAGAAACACCATAGAAGGATAAACAGTACAGCTTCTAAAAATACTTATTTTGAAAAGAGGTCAGGTCAATGATGGCAATCTATGAGAACAGTTGTATATACAAAGCAAAACAAGCAAACAAACAAAAACCCTCAACCACCAGCTAACCAAAAACCAAAACCAACAACCACCACAACAAAAGACAGTGTGTTGAATTATACCAAAGTTAAGGGAACATTATTGTGATTTCTATAATATCTAGATTAATACAGAACAGATCTTTAGGTACCTACACATGGACTGAAGCCTACACTGAAGCATTCATATGAATAATTTTTTTCTAATCTCTTAATATAAGAAGAAATATATACATAAATTGCTTACAGAGTCAGACCAAAAACTCTCTTTGAAACACCGGTACATATTTCAAACTCAGTTACATACAGAACACAATTTCATTTGATATTCATTGAAGCTGAATGCAGAAACCATAAAATATTAAAGATTTACATTTAGAGATCCATATTATTATTTTTTTTTCTTACATTGGGAAAGAAAACCTTTATGAAGAATTGTACCTTTATAAAGAATTTTACTATGAAAGTCCAAAAAAAACAAACTATTCCATATGACTCAACCTATCAGCCTCATATTAAATCAGAAATAGTGAATCAGGTGTAGTTAGTAAAAGCGTCTGAGAACAGTAATCTGAGTTTTACTCATAGGTTAAATCCCATGCAACAATTTAACAAAAGAATTGTTGCTAAGTAAACAAACTTGTGTAAGTCAAAATCCATTATAATTTACAATATGCAGGTTTAAAGACAATTTTCTGTTTCTATTTATGTGAACTCTGTAGATGAAAACTTGGCTGTAGCTCATACAAGATAACCAATTTTTCATCTAGCTACTCTGAATTTCATTACTATAAGGAAATGTTCAGGTACTGAGCATTTCTAAATAAGGTAATAAAATATAAATTTTTAAGTCTGAGATAATAATCATGGGATTATGTATTAGCCAGTGAGAAATAAGAACCTCCTGAAGTGATTTCAACATAATTTTTAATTTTATTGTGAGATAAATCAGTTACTGAGGACACCTGTTTCTTTCTGATGGCTATAAAAAGACAAATCAGACTTTAACCTGATAAACTCAGGTTTAGATTTCTAATTTTTATATAGAGATGGTTTAGTGAAAGTCAATCTCATCCAACACCTTTGGCAGAAAGGGGAGAAGTAAGGGAAGGAATAAAACAGAGGACATAGTCAGGTCTCACTTGTGACTGTGGTCATACTGCTAGGATGATTACGAATACTACTTGAATATGGCTGTGGAAGCTATAATCACAATTCCTGACTATAATGTTTTTAAGCCCTGCTTTATGTAATTAATGGTTAGTCACAGAAATAAGTTCATGAGGTTCTGGAATATAGTTTCATAGTTGCATATTAAACTGCTTGAGATTTTCCAGTCTGAAACATTGGAATTTATATGTCATAATTCATCTTTCAAAAGACAGGAAGTAAAAAGGTAACACAGAATATCAGGAACAAAGACATTTGGAAAAAGTGCTTATACAACAGAATAATTCTATGACATTTTTCTCCAAATGTGTGCAATATGGACTTATAACCAAATCTACAGATGGGTACCAGACTAAAAAAGCTCTTAAATTCAAGGGAGATCTTACAAACACTGTCATATTCCTAAAAACTAAAGCTTAACTAGTATAAATGTGTTAGATTTTTATCCAATAGATAAAATACACTAGATGAATTTAATAAATAAATACAATCAAATTGCAAACTTATGTAAATAAATGTATCTCAATTGTACTTCTATAGAAGCACACTGATTTGTTGTTGGTGAGATTTTGTACCGTTGTCTGAAAGTCTTTATTAATACCTTGGCTAGAAAGCAGTCTAGTCGTTTCGCTTGTTCACCCTCGGCCAATATTCTGATAATAGAACTTCATGTAAACATAATCACTTTAAGACCTAAAATGACAGCTATGTTAATAACAACATGACAGTAGTTTGTAGGCAATGCATGTTATGAATTGTTAATGAATTATTTTATATAGATAAAACTAACTATTCTACTGAATTACTTTGAATGTTATTACCTTTTTTTTTAAAAAAAAAAAAATATTGTATCTAATTCTAATATTTTGTGTATCAACCAGAAATAAACAGTATTTCTCTACTTCTCTTATTTTTCCATTCATTTACCTTCAATTTAATTGAATGAAAAGTATGGAAGCACTTTCAGAAATTACTAGAGGGATGGCTGATATCCAAAATTTTCCTATAAATTTAGAGACAATCAGAGTCAGATGGATATTTTGCAGGGCCCTCACATTGGACCACACATATTCTGAAATAGTATTAAAAGCAAAGCTTCAGTGTGCCACTGGTGTTATAATGTCAAGAAAAAAATGAGGGTATTATTTATTAGGATTCATTGTTCTTTGCAAAGCTGGCAATAATTTCAGAAATTATTGGTCATTTTTCATAATAAGCTGTGATGGCTTAGGAACAAACCCTGAAACTGTAATACCTGTAAAAGAATTGCCAGGAGGCACTAAGCCAAAGGAGTAACAACATATCTTATCCTTTAGCATTTATTATTTAATGCTGTATTAGTTTTATGGTTACAATATGTGTTTGTAGGTGATATACACTAGTCTAAGAAGATAAAAGAGATGACAATATAAAGGTAAAATAAAAACAGGAAGCAGCAATTTTACAAGAGTCTTTGTTAATTATAAATGTGCACAACTAAAAGCAAGCAAAAAAAAAATACTCAAAAACATTCTTCTATGAACATGGGAAAACCATAGAATTTATACTTGTAATTTCCAGGATTGTATGCTCATTTAATTAATAATCAAATTATATGTGTAAAACTGCTAAAGTTAAATAAATAAAGAAACTTTCGTGTTATTTCATTTTATATATCTGTTTATAATTAAGAGAATAACTGCACATAAATGAGAGAAGACCAGAAGACTCTTGTAAATACTGCAATTGTTGCAGTATTTTGTGAAACTAAATGATTTTAACATAGTATTAATCATACATGTTGTTAGAGACATATTATGAAGCAAACTTTAAAGGAACAAAAGTTTTTATTATTCTGTTTTCCACACCTCTGTTTCTCTCTGTTTCTATTATTTTGGTGAGAAATTGTTAATTGAGTGAAATAATGCGTATTTTTTTTAATGATATCTGAAATATATACATGTATATATATATTTATGTATATATATACATATATACATTTAAGTCTTTGTAACATATGATTATATAAAGTTCTGTAAGGCCTTTGTTATGTTTGTATCTGACCTAACATGGAAACCAAGTAAGTTGGCTTTCCTTATGTTTAAAGTGAGGTGAAATAAATACCTAATAATGGTTATGATGAATATCCCATTGCAAATCTCTCTCTATTTTTTTTTTCCCATCAACATTATTGCCAATGGTATTTAAATATTTAAAATCACAACGAAATATCAAGAGTAACCTAAGTTTTAATTTTTTCAGCGGGAAATGCTGCATAGCATTTAAAAGCATTCTGTTAGATATATTTTTCTTCTATGCATTTATCTCTTTATAGATTTTCTCTGACAGTCATCACCATAGCTGCATAATAGCTCACAGTCATTAATAAACTTATTCCCATAAAGATGTGCTAAGATTTTTTTTGTCTTTCTTGTTGCTGTTGTTGTTGTTATTGTTAATAAGTCTAAATCACATGCAGGCTCTATTTAGCTTCTGAAGTTTGAGAACTTAATTCCCAGTTTAGATCTACAATTAGGTTATATCAAAAATCCATATCAGAATGAGAACCTCCTTTTTTTCATGTCTTTTTCTTGTGACACACGTAGCCAGTCTGTATAGAAAAATATGACTTTAACTGTTAAAGGGGCTTAAAAGGCTATAAGCAAAATTTGTAATGTCATTGTGAGGAGAACTAGTGTCTCTGAGCTACTGACCAGAACAATATCAAAGCATGAGCTCAAATACCAATCCATTATTGTTTTTTCTGTGTAAGTGTTAGTACTACTAGCAGTTAGTACTACTGCTGTCTGGCACCTAGACAATCCCCTGTTTTGAGAACACTATATGCCAGTGAACTGTTTTAATCTCTGACATGATATTTGGTTGCAAGCAATTTATGGGGCAAGAGAGCTGAGCTGTGTAAATGTAAGTCATGCTGTGCTCCAAGGCCTCTGGGACTGCTTCTAATTTCCTTTACTAAGTAATGTAGGTATAATCCTCAAAGACTAGTCTACAGTAGTCTACATGCTTGTTGGTACTCATAGCATTGATGGATTGAGAAGATAATGGGCTGTATGCAGAGATTCCTTACAGTGTTTAACAAAGGAATAATTATATACCTAACCAGAAGGAAATCTATGATACTAAATAAAATTCTTAGGATTAGGTTCACCTCACTATTTTCATGAACCAACTTATATGGCTTAAAGACAGAAATCAGGGTAGGAAAATCATGCAATTAATAAGAATACATATATGAATGTATACGAGCACACTTCGTCTATGACAAGTGTATGGTAACACATTCAAACCACTTGTAGATCATGCTAATAAGCTTAGAGTATAACACCAAATCTTTTTACATATACCATAGCTGGTTATCTAGACACATCTTATAATTTAATATATATATACATGTATATATATATAACTTAAAGGAAGGTCAAAAATATGGTTGAACCACCTACATGTGGCTTTGGAAAAAAGACTAGAAACCTATATAGGGCAATTAAATTATATTAAACTGTACATTGGAAGCTGTTAAGACTTAGCCTAGGAATGCTACAGAATAATTTCACAATTTTCTGGAAGTAAATAACTTCTTACATTAAAACTTATGTATTGCTAGATTTCCAGTATAGACAGTGGAGTAAAATGATTCCTTAAGATAGTAATATAAAGAAACTTTTACTGATCTGAATCATAGAATCATTAAGGTTGTAAAAGACCTTCAAGATCATCACCTTCTACCAATGTGACTGTTGTGGTTCCGCTTGAGTGGGCAGCCGAGCTCCACCACAGCCGCTCTCTCACTCCCCCTCCTCAAAGAGGAATGGGGAGAAAATATGTGAAAAGGGCTCAAGGGTTGAGATAAGGACGAGAAAATCACTCAGTAATTATTGTAACGGGCAAAACAGACTCAGCATAAGGAGATAGTAAGATTTATTGCCTATTACTAACAAGCTAGAGAAGTGAGAAACAAAGGAAAGAAACCAAAAGCACCTTCCCCCCCATCCACCATATTCCACCTCCTCCCCCCGAGCAGTGCAGGGGAACGGGGGAATGGGGGTTATGGTCAGTCTACAGTACTTCTTCTCTGCCGCTCCTTTTCGGTCACTCTCGGCCCCTGTGCTGTGGGGTCCCACCCATGGGATGTAGTCCTTGATGAACTGATCCGGCGTGGGCTTCCCACAGGCAGCAGCTCTTCCAGAACTGCTCCAGATATGGGTCCATACCACGGGGTCCATCCCTCAGGAGAAAACTGCTCCAACCTGGATCCCCTACGGGCAGCAGCTCCTGCCAGGTCACCTGCTCCTGCGTGGGCTCCTCTCCACGGGCTACGGGTCCGGCCCAGAATCTGCTCCAGCAGGGGTCTTCCACAGGTGGCAGCCTCTATCGGTGCAGGGCCACCTGCTCCACCGTGGTCTCCACTGGCTGCAGCATGGAACCCTGCTCCACCGTGGTACTCCATGGGCTGCAGGGGGACAGCCTGCTTCACCATCGTCCTCACCACAGGCCGCAGGGGACTTCTGCTCCGGCGCCTGGAGCACCTCTCCCCCTCCTTCTGCACTGACCTTAGTGCCTGCAAGGCTGTTCCTCACTCTCCCAGCTGCTGTGTGGCACAGCATTTTTTTCCCCGTCTTAAATATGCTCTCACAGAGGCACAAAATAACATTCCTTATTGGCTCGGCTCTGGTCAGCAGTGGGGCCCTTACCAAACATGGGGCAGCTTCTAGATCCTTCTCACAGAAACCACCCCTATTGCCCCCTGCTACCAAAACCTTGCTATGTAAACCCACTACAGTCACCCACTAAATCATGTCCATAAGCACCAGGTCCAACCTTTCCTTGAGCACCCCCAGGGACATTGACTTCACCACTTCCTTGGCAACCCATTCCAATGCCTGATACTCTTTCTGAGAACAAATGTCTCCTAATTTCTGACCTAAACTTTCCCTGGCACAACTTGAGGCCATGCCCTCTAGTCCTATCACCTGTTATCTGTGAGAAAAGGCTGATTCCTAGATCCCAACAACTTCCTTTCACGTAGTTGTAGAAAGCAATAAGGTCTTTCCTGAGCCTCCACTTCTCCAGAGTAAAGAACCCCAGTTCCCTCAACTGCCCCTCACAGGACTTGTGTTCCAGGCCCTTCACCAAATTCGTAGCTCTTCTCTGGACAGGTTCCAGGGCCTCATTGTCCTTCTTGAAGTGAGGGGCCCAAAACTGAACACAGTACTTGATGTGTGGCCTCACCAGAGCAGAGTACAGGGGAACAATTACATCCCTGGTCCTCCTGTGCACTATTCCTGATACAAGCCAGGATGCCATTGGCCTTCTTGGCCACCTGGGCACACTGCTGGCTCACGTTCAGGTGACCATCAGTCAGCACCCCCAAATCCTGCACAGCTTTCAAGTCACTCTTCCCCAAGCCTGTAGCATTGCATGGGATTGCTGTGGCCAAAGTGCAGGACCCGGCACTTAGCCATGCTGAACCCTTTATTGGCCTCTGCTCATTGATCCATTCTTTCAAGGTCCTTCTGCAAGGCCTTCCTAATATTTGGTATATTGACACTTCCCTCCACCTTGTTGTCAACTGCAAGCTTACTGAGACTGCACTTAATTCCCTCCTCCAAATCATCAATAAAGATATTAAAGAGGATGGGTCCCAACAGCAACCCCTGAGGAACACCACTGGTGACAGCTGAATTTCACTGTGGTCACCACTACTCTCTGGGCCCAGTTGTCCAGCCCCTTTAACCCAGCAAAGTGTACCTGTCCAAGCCATGGGCTGACAGCTTCTCCAGGAGAATACTGTGGGAGACCTTGTCAAAGGCCTTGCTGAAGTCTAGGTAGACTCTGTCAACAGCCTTTCCCTCATTCATTAGGTGGGTCTTCCGGTCATAGAAGGAGATAAGTTTGGTCAGGCAAGTCTTGCCTTTCATGAATCCATGTTGACTGAGCCTGATCCCTCAGCTGACCCGCATATATTGCGTGATTGCGTTCAAGATGACCTGTTCATCTTGAACATGGGGGAATGGGCTTAAGTTTTGCCAGGGGAGTTTTAGGTTGGATATTAGGAAGAACTTCTTTACCAAAAGGGTTGTTAGACATTGAATTGGGCTGCCCAGGGAAGTGGTGGAGTCACCATCCCTGAAGGTCTTTAAAAGATGTTTAGATGTAGAGCTTAGGGATATGGTTTAGTGGGGACTGTTAGCGTTAGGTCAGAGGTTGGACTCGATGATCTTGAGGTCTCTTCCAACCTAGAAATTCTGTGATTCTGTTCTATCGCCTTTCCTGGCACCCAGGTCAGGCTGACAGGCCTGTAGTTCCCCAAGTCCTCCTTACGACCCTTCTTATAGATGGGTGTCACATTAGCAAGCCTCCAGTTATCTGGGACCTTTCCGGATGACCATGACTGCTGACAGATGATAGAAAGCTGCCCAGCAACCACATCTGCCAACTCCCTCAGCACCCTTGGGTGGATCCCATCTAGCTCCATGGACTTGTGACAGTCCAGGTGGAGCAGCAGTTCCACCAGCTGCTTATAGAATGCCTCATTCATCTCTTCATCCTGGTTTGGTAGTCTATAGCAGACCCCCACCACAATGTCTACATTGTTGGCCAACCCCCTGATCCTTATACACAAGGACTCCACATTTTCATTCCTAAACCCAATCCCAACAACATCGAAACACTATTATAAAAAGCCACGCTGCCACCCCTTCTGAAGAGCTTGCAGTCTAAGCTTTCCCTTTTACTTTGAATTAGGAAATATGGAGAAGGTAGTTGTTTTTCAGGACTTTGAGTGCACCAAGAGACCTTTATGGCCCTGCCTGCTCCCTCATGGGGCCTGCCCCCACCACTGCCTGTGGGTCTATTTCAGCTCAGCCCATAGCTGTCAGTCCCAGTCTTGGTGATGCCACTATAAAAATTCCTTGTTCCCAGTTCAGTTCTGAATTGTTTGGATGTCCTGGGCTGATTTTAGACTTGAGCTATTACCTGCTTTCACCTGCTGATGAGGGGACCATTGATGTGAGCTACTGAATTCTGCTTAATTTCATAAACATAGCATCTAATGCCATCTGAGACTGAAGAGTACCAGGACTTCCAAAATTAATGGGTATTTTCCACCCATGAAAAATGCACCCTTTGGAGGTACTCCAGGAGTAAGTTGTGAGATATAAGGATAAAGATCAAGTGTGTGTTATAGTTATGATACAGATGGCTATTAGGGCCATGCTGGTGTGCACAGCAAGTTCACTCAGACATTTTTTTTATTTTTATTTTTCCCAGAGTGCTCCAGAAACTCCTCAGTTTTTCTTCCTATAGATGAGACAGTGGACCAACTGGAAATCTATCACCTGAACTTCCGCCACCTTTAAGTATTTGTCAGACAGCACTCAGGTGGAAATATTGGAGAGTCCAAGAGATTTTCCTAACTCTTTCTATGCCTAGACTTATAGAAAGGCAACTTTTTTATGCTTCATTGCATTGATACTATCTATGCAATGTCACAGATAAATCTTGACACTATACAAGATACTATCTTGTGTAGTGAATGAAACCATCCTAGAGACTTTCCTAGGTTGCTCCTGCTACATAATTGATCAATCTGTACATATTTAAGATCCTTGCAAATAGTTAGCAAGTGAAAGAATGTTCCTGTACATAGTATTCTGTACATAGTTCAGTAAGGAGAGGCTTTGTTCATGTTTAAGATAAAAAACTAACATGAAAAAACACATGCACACAACAAACAAGAAACAACCAAACAAAAAAGATTGACCTATTGGGCAGGAATTCACTAGAACAATGTTTCTGGGAAGTATCATTCACTTGGTCTAGGTGAAGATGTTATCGCAAGCAGAATACTATCACCATCACCACAATACTATCACCAGTTACTAATCATCCTGTCCAAAGAGAATTACTATGAGCTACTACTACTACTATTATTATTACTATTTAAAAAAAAAAAAAAAAAAAAAAAAAAAAAACACATTACTCCAAGAGCTCTGCAACAGAAGTAATAGCTAGAGGCTAGAAACTGTACTTACAGGCATCTCAAAAGACACTAGATAGCTGTGTTTTGGCAATAGAAAGTACTGCCTCTGGACAGGTGATTTATTGCATGCTGGTTGACTTCACCCACTTGGAACTTAAAATACAAATATATTTTCTGAGGACATCATATCACTGAGAAAGTAGCAGCAACAGTATTCGTGTAACAACCTGTTGGATGAAGTACCTTCCCAGGATACAAGAGAGATCTGGGAACACAGAAATGTAAAATCAAATGGAGTTGAATTAGTTAGATGCCAAACCCAGCAGTCATAGGGCTGTTTTACAATATTTTTTTATGAAGTCAGGCCATCATGCAAATAAATGGTTGAAAAGCTTTCAAGATGAAGAAAGGAACAAGGAAGAAGAACCTAACTACCCACTGAAGACATAAGGGTCTCTGGGAGTCCTCAGTTAAAAAAAAAAATAAAATAAGAAAAACATTTACATATCTTATTTAATGCACAAATAGTCAGTTTAGAACAAGGACTTTACTGTCTCTCATAAACAGTTATATGTATAGGGGAAAAAAAAGTCTGTATTCTACCAAAAATAGGCAATGGTTATCAGTGACCCACTGAATAAAAAGATTGTTTGTGATCCATACTTCGGCTCGTTACTTCTACTTTTATAATGAATTTAACTTATGTTCAATTATCTGAAATTGTATTTCTGTTTTCTTTTTTATTAGTATTATTTATTTATTATTTATTTTGATGATGATGATGATTATTATTATTATTATTTTACTATCTAACCATTCCCCAGTAGTCCAGCTATGCAATGACAGTGGAAGAGTGAAAAATGACAGACCTCAGTTGTTGAGGGCTTTTTGAAACAGCAAAGATCCCATGGCTTGCTGCAGCTGAGCAAACCAAGCTACCAGGGCAGCTATGAGAAGTTCCCATGACAGTGTTCCCACATCGCCCAATTGAGGAATTTAGAAAAATATTGTTGCCAGTAGTTGGCTTCTAGGACAAGGTCTACGTGTCTCCTAATCACAAGGGGGTTGTTTTCTTGCAGGTGGGGTTGTTTTCTTGTAGTTGTTTGTCTGAGTGCTTTTGACCAATAATCTTGTGTGAGACACTATTCACCCCTGTTATGTTCAGTATAAAAGCTAGGCTATTCGGGTAATAAAATGGAGCATGATCTGACCATACTGGTGTCTGTCATGCTTTCAAACGTTCTTCCTGCAACACTCAGTGACTGCTGTTTACATGACAAATAATTGTCACTTTTGCACATTTTGTCTTTTAATAGCAGAGATGCTTAGTTCCCAGGAGGTTATGTATATAGGTAGTAAATATTAGCCACATTAGCCTTTAGGATTCTGTTTGTTTTCTATGTTTACACTTATTCTTGTTAAATTTTTGTTTTAGATGAATGTGGTCATGGTTTTGTTTGTGTGTAATGACTAGGTAATTTATTCTTTGGATCTGTGATGTTAAAGAGTTTTTTAAGTCCTACTGCAGAACCGACTGTATATTCCCTGTAGATTTGCATCAATGAATGCAAATCTACTATTATTCACCCTTTATATATAGTTTTGGGATTTGTCAGAGTTTACAGTAAGTGATAAGGCATAGGGTAAGGGGAAGCAGGAAGGAACAAAGAGACAGAGCGGCAGAAAGTGGTATCAAAGGGGCAAGGCAGTACATTCATCTGGCTGAGCCCTGTGCCTGATCACCATAGTCTGTTCTGCCTCCTTACTTTGTTATTAAATCTTTTCTAAATGCTCTCTGTTATCTCACTCCCTGTCCCATGTGTAGTACTGCACAGTGATGCCAGCTGTTGGAGTCAGGCCAGGGTCTGGGAGCCCCAGCCTGCTAGGGCGGGTGCGGTCTGAATGTCTGCTCCTGGAGAGGGAAGAGCCCTCTCCAGGGGTGACCTTCAGGGTAACCTTCCTTCAGGGTAATCCCGGGTTAACCTTCAGCCCCCAGGACCAGAGCGCTGTGTGATACCACACCAGCTGCTGGGGGATGGGAGTGAGTGAGGTGAGTGAAGGGCTCCATGCTGATGGCTGAGTGGGACCATAGCTCACAGCCCATATGCCTGGTGCCAGCCAGCTGCTGGGCAGCGTGTCTGCCCCAAACGTGGGGTGTGCATGTGCATTTGCTGTCAAACTCCACACTGGAGCAGCCATTTAGTAGGGGGCTCTTGGAGTAGGTGAGAGAGGCTGGGATATGAACAGGGGTGCTGGGTGGGGAGAGGGGCTGTACTAGTGCTTAGGTCACCTGTGAGTGTGCGTGTGCTGGTGGGCCTGAAGGTGTGTGTGCGCATGCCTGCACCAGGGAGCTGCTGCCTGTGCCAGCTCAAGGGGAGGAGGGTACTGGGCTGTTTGTGCTGGTGTGGCGTGCAAGCCTGTGTGTGGGTCCCGATGAAGGCAGCACCTAGTCTGTGGCAGACTCTGTGACTATTCATGTCAGTGTTCTTCCTACGTGTCTCTGGGATATGTGCTCAGTTTTCTACTGGTTGAATCTGCAAAGATGAAAGTGGCAGATGCCAGAAAGTGGCCCCCTAGCCTGGGCGGAGACTAAGCTTCCCTGGGTATGGAGCTAGGCCCCAGCTAGCAGGAGCAGGAGTAGTCCTAGGCTACAGAAGCTGGAGAAGGTCACTACTTTTAGCTTTCCTTAACAATTTCACCTGGCAATAAATTATTTTCCCCAAATTGAATCTGTTTTGCCAACAATGGTAAGTGACTCTGTCTTTATCTTGACCTATGAGCTTTTTTATCCTGTTTTCTGCCCTGTGCTATTGAAGAGGAGGAATGAGGAAGTGGCTGGGTGCACATATGGCAGCATATGGCTGTGAAGGAAGAACCTTGTAGTTAAGAACACAGAAGTAAAAAATGGAAAAGAAAGTGTCATGCATTTGAGAGCAGTAACCTGAAGTAAAATAATCTCAGCATTGAGTTCTTGTGTACTTTGTGTTGCATATATGGCTAGGGTTACAGTCTGTTAGGAATAGCTAATGTGTGTAGAAGTGCTGTTTTTTTTTCCTTCCCTTTACAGTCTAAAGGATAATTCCAAATAAGAGATGTTTTACAACAAAATTAAAAATTAAATGCACGTCATGTCACTGATTTTTCAGACATCATAAAACATTATAGCGTGTTGATTTTAATTTTTGAAAAACTGTTCCTTTATTTTCTAAAAAGAATCCAAAAGAAAACACCATCCTTATATACTCTAAAGATGTTTTTTTTTTTTTACTGTGCACTGTCATCACATGAGAAACACACAGAAATATTACTTCTTAGAGAAAACATTAAACAGTTTTTCAGGACAGATAGTAGTGGCATGTTTTTAATAGTTTAAAAACAATGTTAAATATGAATTTTGAAGTAAATGACTTTGCAAGTATCTAAAACATTGAGTTCTACTTTTTGTTATTTCTGCTGTTCCAGGTATGTTTTCCATGAGTTATCTTATTGCACTGATATACAAATGAGCATGGATCTATCTAATCCTTCTGTTTTAAAAAACATTTTTTGAATAAGAGAGACCTAAATACCTGTCCCACAATTAATAGGCTAGTGGAGAGATAAAGAAATTCACTAAGGAAGGCTTTAAAAAAAATGCCAGGGCAGTAAAGCTATATACATACTAAATATACCATTTATTTTAGATAATAGTTTCAAAAATGGTATCACAATAAAGGAAATTCTCATTACAGGGGAAAGTGAGCCAAATGATCTGGTTGGCTATGATCAGAAGATATAGTGGAACAGAAAAGAGAATATAATTCTTATAAACTCCTTACTTTGAACTACCTACTAGACCAGACTCTGAAGTGTTTCCATGAAGAGTGGACTTCACAGACTGTGAACAGACAGATCTTTAAATGATGAAAAATGAAGTCGACACTCATAAGCTGTAAGAGCACTCAACACCCCTTGCATGCAGAAATGCTAAATGTCTCATTTACCTTCAGAAAGAACATGGTTTGTTGGTCATTTTTGTAGAGGGAAGAGGGCTAAAGGAGAGCAAGTATAAAAACATAATCACGAAAGGTAAATATATTTCATAGCAGTACTTCTTGCATTCCATATGAAGATGAAAACTCATGCCATCCATAACTGCAGAACTCAGGCTTTCATATTTGTCTGATTCTTGGCTTTTCAGCTAAAAAAAGGAGTCAGGGAAATATTTTCTTTGGATTCAAAACCTCAAGTTTTTAATTTCATATATGAAATTTTGATTCACTTCAATCTTTTCATCAAGGGCTAAGAAGACAGCATGGCAGAGCTGCTGGCATGCGATATTTCTGTTTTCAGGGCAGAGAAGGTGCCTCTGAGCAACTGAGTTTCATATCATACTTATTTTATCAATGTTGAATAGGTTCTACAATCTGTGGATTGGCAGAAAATGAGCATGGGGGAATACCTGGACATAGAGCAGATGAATGTTGCTATAGAGCAGATGAATATTGCTATATTTTATTTAGAATGTTTTATTCTCACCAACTTAACCTCATGAATTTAATGAATAGGACAGGTGCATGCATGACTTAACATTTTGAAGAGTGAGATTTTTTTGCTTTCTTCTGGGACTTGATTTTTATTTGATTTGGGCTTGCTTCATAATCATTAAGTCTGTTGCCAGCTGAGTATTTGGATGAAAGCAAATTTCTATACCTTTGCTAATGTTCTAGAGAATATGTAAAAATGGTACCACAAATTATTGCCAATTTACAGAGGACTAAAAAGAAGGAAAATATGTTTTAAAACACTACTTTACTGTAATAACTGCTGCATAAATCATGAAAGCAATTATTAAAGCTACAGCTTTTTTTCCTTATTACTTGTAGAGCATATTGCAGAAAACAACCAGTAAAATGTTTAAATGAAAATTAAAACAACAGTAATACTATTGCTCTATTTAAAAAATAAAAATAAATAAAAATAAATAATAATAATAATAATAATATAAAAAAACAACCCTTGAATTTGCCCACAAACAAAAACAATTTAGCACACAGAATTGTTTTCACTGTTGTGCAAAATCTAACTGTTTAATGTTTTTTTTACGAATGGTTGTGTATTTATGAAAAGGCAATATATTGTTCAAGAATAAACTAAAGCAAGCTTTGGCAATACATCAAGCTTGTGTGCTATTACTAATCTTCTGGATAAATGTTGCTCATTTTCATACTAGGACTTATTTTTTTTTTCATTCTGTGCCACCTATAAAGAAGAGGTTTTATACAAAATCCTCTCACAAATAAATGAATATTCATCTCTAACTTTATCATTGGGAAAGATTCCTGGTGGCAGTCCTTCTCACTAAGGGAATGTTTAGTTTTCTGTCTTAAGAGCATTATTATACTTTGTTCCTTCTAGTTCAGGGCACTTTTGCATCATAACCTTCATGAAAGTTAAGGATGCAAAACAGTTACAAATATTTGTGAAGCCAATAGCAAGTATTATTTCTTTTCCTTGCAAGTTGCACATGCTAATATATTCACCAATTATAGTTCATAACAAAGAGAAAATTACACTTCTGTATCTTGAGACCATAGCTGTTTTATTATTGCTGCTGTTCATTTAGGATGGTCTAAAACAGTTTTTACTCTAATGAATTTCACAGGCCAAGTTTTCAACAACTTTAAGCCTGCTGGGCATATGGTGGCACTGCCATTTCTTTATACAAATACGATCTTCAATTTTCTGTAGCTACCTGGGGCAGTATATGTGTGGAAGTAACACTGTAAGTGGAATGTCTTTCAGACAAAAAAAGTAAAAAAGTCATTTGTAAGTTGATGATTTTCCAGCTTGTGAGTTCTGCATCTCTTCTCAAGTGCAAACTTTTTAGGAATATAATTGTCATTATGACAGTATTTGAGGACTTTTCCTGCATAGGATTTCCTAGTACTTACACGTTTTAATTGTGCCTTCATTTTATTCAATTTACTTTTTTTTTTTTTTTAGCATAAATGAAAACAAACAAAAAAACACTTCAGCCACCTTGTTAGGAAAATATTATTAATCTTCTTTATGCTGTTTTTATGAACAGCTTATTTAAAATGAATTATTTGAGCATTTCATTTTAAAGTGGAATTTACCCTTTATTTTACTAAATATAATGATCAATTTGATTATGGTAAATTTCAGAAGTGCTGTTTTCCACTTCAAGAAAATTCTGCTCTCATATCTTCATTTGAATATATATTGAGAGAGACTTGTTATTTTTATTGGCAAGTAGTTCAACAATTAAAATAAACTGATTCAAAAATAAACTGCACAACCTTTTAAAATAGATTGTTTGGAAAAAATGTCAGTCTTTTTATTAAGTGCATTCTTGACTGTAATGGCATAAATAATTTTAACAGTCTGCTTACGTAGTTATATATTAGCCATATATCTCTACAGACCAAAAATGAAGACATTGGTAAAGTTAAAAACACAGCAACAACAAACTCAAAAACAAACATTTTGTTAATGACTAAAATTTTGCATCTTAACCTTCAACCTATTCACAGAATCACAGAATCACAGAATGGCCGAGGTTGGAAGGGACCTCTGAAGATCATCTAGTCCGACCGCCCTGCTAAGCAGGATCACCTAAAGCATGTTGCACAGGATGGCATCCAGGTAGGTTTTGAATCTCCACAGAAGGAGATTCCACAACCTCTCTGGGCATTCTGTTCCGGTGCTCTGTCACTCTCACAGCAAGAAGTGCCCTCTCGCACTCAGCCAGAACTTCCTGTGCTTCAGTTTGTGCCTATTGCCTCTCATCCTGTCACTGGGCACAACTAAAAAGAGACTGGCTCCACTCTCTAAATACATTAATGATGTCTCCCCTCAGTCTTCACTTTTCCATGCTATAAACAGGCCCAGTTCTCTTGCCTGTCCTCATACAACAGGTGCTCCTGTCCTCTAATCATCTTCACAGCCCTCCTCTGGACTCACTCCAGTAGTTCGATGTCTCTCTTGCACTGGGAAGCTCAGAACTGGACACAGTACTCCAGGTGTGACCTCACAAGGGCTGAGTAGAGGGGGAGGATCACCTCTCTCCAACTGCTGGCAACACTAGTCTGAATGCAGCCCAGGATACCATTGGCCTTCTTGGCCACAAGGCTACATTGCTGAGTCATGGTCAGCTTTCTGTCCACCAGGACTCCCAGATCCCTCTCTGCAGTGCTGCTCTCCACCAGGTCATCCCCCAGCCTGTACTGGTGCTTGGGGTTATTCCTTCCTAGGTGCAGGACCCTGCACTCGCCCCTGTTGAACTTCATGAGGTCGCTCTCAGCCCATCTCTCCAGCCTGTTGAGGTCCCTCTGAATGGCAACACAGCCCTCTCAGATATCAGCACTCCTCCGAGCTCTGTGTCATCAGCAAACTTGCTGAGGGTGCACTCTGTTCCGTTGTCCAGGTTGTTGATGAGTAAGTTGAACAAGACTGGACCCAGTATTGACCCCTGGGAGACACCACTAGGTATAGTCCTCCAACTAGATTCCGCACCACTGAGCACAACCTTCTGAGCTCTGCCATGCAGCCAATTAACAGTCCACTTCATTGTCCCCTCATCTAGACCACACTTCATGAGCTTGTCCTTGAGAATGCTCATAAGACATATGTCATCATTTCAGTCATCATGTAAGTCGTCATTCATCTATGTGTTTCAAAATGCATTATTACCATTTTACCCAGGTGCTGTATACATAATAGAACCCAAATGTATAAAAATAATGAATAGTTAATGATCGATAATTTTGATATTTTAGTATTTGTTTAGGTAGTATGCACATTTTTACCCTTGAAGACACTGGTTCAAGCCCAGTTCACATGATAGCTACTGTAAGTAATTATCTTTCAGTGATTAATGTGGAATGAATGGGTAATATCAGTCTATTTCTCTGTACAAATCATAAAACTGTCAAAACCACCATTAATTCATTATGCCAGTAAAGAAAACCAAGGTTTAAATATTCTTGAGTGAACCACTATTTTAAACTCTGGCATAACACTGACGATTTATGACTGAGGCTCTGCTACTCAGTCGCTGCATTTACCTACTCCAGACAGATTTGTTTCTTAACCTTTGACTTCATATTCTACCCATTCTTCATTCTGAACAACAGCTTGCAGTTTTCTTTTCAAAATATTTACAGATGCCAGGGCAAAAATCATATGGGATGTTGTCTACAAATAAGTCAGTGCTAAACAATTGTGACTGGTATCAGGCTATTTTATTTGTGTCAGTATGTATGCCCTTACATAGCAGGTGGACTACAGATGGAGACTACTTGCTGGTTCAAGAAATGGCTTCAAGATTTAAGTTGGATTATCCATTCTGTGTAGACATTCAATGCAGATAATTCCTGGCTCTCTTTATAGCTCTGTTGTTGGTTTTTTTGTTTGTTTGTTTTTATGCCAAAAAAGACTGAAAATAATCATTTGCTGAAATATTACAAAGCTCTTTCAAACATCTTTCAAACATGTCTGTCAATACATTTCAAGTATTCCAGAAGAAATGGATTACTTAAGAAGCAAAATGCTAAGTCTTCTAGATATAAATGTTTTTATCACAGATGCTTGGGTTTAAGCATGAAGGTGGTTGTTAGGGAAAGGTTATTGCAAATAAATTTGGTATAGTTAATGATATAAATATTGTAAACATATATTAGCATCTTTAGTTTTATAGATTAGTCTCTGTCGGTATGTTACCCTGGAATGCAAATTATAACTTGAAAAAGTGTAACGGTGTTTTGATCTTCTTTAGATTGAATTCCTAGCCTGAATTTCGTATTTCCTACTTAGGTTACAGAACCCCCAGTGGAGAAAAAAAAAAAAAAAAAAAGTACAACAAAACAAAACTGCTTTAATTTTCCCATCCAGCAATGGCTTTTATGCCTTAGGATAGGATAAAGGATGTGTAACTCGTTGTTAGATTGCTAGAAGATTAAAAGAAAGCACTCTACTGAGAACCTGTATAATGATGACTCTAAGGACACTCAAGGAATTTGTTCCACATGTATGCATCAGGGTTTGTTAATTTTGCTGTCACCCACAGGGACTATTCTCTTTCAGTTACTATTAAAAAAAAAATCACAGACAAGTAGTCTGACTCTCATTTCTCATATTGTGGAGTACGTTAATAGCAAGTCTCCTGATGTTAATAGAATTACAGTAATGAGAAGAAGAAATCCAGTGCAGATTTGGGGTTTGGAATATAAAAATGGTGTTTTTATTTGCTTTTGTTTTGTTTTTCCCTTCAGGGAGTTCCATGCAACTCAGAAATTCCAATACTTTGTATGTGGAATCAAGTGTCAAAACAGATAAACAGCATCATAGGAATAGCAGTGTTGTAACTGAATAAAGTTTTATGCTATATCATCCATTACACGTGATTTTTTTAGAAGATTCTCAAGACCATTTTTGAAACTAGAAATAGATTTAGGTGAGCTTTTTTGTTTAGATCTGTTTCCAGTGGGCTGCAATATTTATTTATTTATTTATTTCTGCCTGAGTGGAAGAGTATAAGTTGAAAGAGAACTTTGAGGTTTAACAGACATGCTGGAGAGCCAAAGGGAATGAGTTCAATTTATCACCACTGTGTGAAGGGTAAAATGTGTAGCAGGGAAGAGATAGAGGTCATAGGGGATTTTGGAGAAAGTGACCCTTCAGAGAAATTTCTAGCCTTATTTTGGGGGGGGGGGGTGTGAATGTATATTTTGTTTTATTGTTTTAGTTCAAATTTTGTTCAAATTCTGTTTAAAATTCAATTTCATTTAAGACATAATGAAAGGGTTGTCATAGGCTAATTCTTATGTCTAAGTGGTTTTCCCAGAGTGGTTTGTGAGACTCTATGAAAAAAATTAACTCTAGAGTTTCCTCAAGGTGCCACCATCTTGGCTACTGGGCTCAGCTGTGCCCTGCAGTGGGGCCATTGGAGCTGGCTTGAACAGCTGTGTCTAACATGGGACAGCCCCTGCTTCTCCTCATCGAGGCTGTCCCTGCAGCCCCCCACCAACTCCTTTCTGTGTAAGCACGATACAAGCAAGAAGTCAACATGTTTTCAAAAGGAAAGTAAGCAAGAACAAAAATTACAAAAGAATCAGAAAACAATTTACTACCATTACCATAAGGAATATAAAAATAGAACCATTCATGTGTATCAGTACCAGCAGACAGTGAGGTGGATCAAAAACTGTCAGAATACCTGGGCCCAGAGCACAGTGGTCAGTGGTTCAAAGTCTAGCTGTAGGTCAGTAACAAGCAGAGTACCCTGGGGTCAGTACTGTGGTCGGCCTTATTTAATGCCTTTATGAATGATCTGGATGATGAGAAGGGTGCACCCCAAGTAAATTCATAGATAGCATGAAACTGGGGGAAGTGGCTGACTCACCAGTCATGCTGCCATTTGGAGGGACCAAGACAGGCTGTATTGGTGGACTGATAGAAACCTCATGAAGTTCAAAAAGGGGAATAGGGGAACTGCAAAGTCCTGCACCTGGGGAAGAACAACCAGTACATGCTGGGAGCTGCCCAGCTGGAAAGCAGCTCTGCAGAAAGGGACCTAGGAGTCCTGGTAGACACCAAGTTGTAAACTTGCTGCCAAGAAGGCTAATGGTATTCTTCGCTGTATTAAACAAGATATTGACAGCAGGTTGAATGAGGTGATCCTTTTCCTCTACTCAGCATTGGTAAGCTCTGAGAGAGAGACTTGGGAGTCGTGGTGGACTACAGGATAATCATGAGTCAGCCATGTGCCCTTGTGGCCAAGAAAACCAATGGTATCCTGAGGTCTATTTGGAAGACTGTTGCCAGCAGGTGGAGGGAGGTGATCCTCCCCCTCTACTCAGCATGGGTGAGGCTGCACCTGTAGTACTGTGTCCAGTTCTGGGCTCAGAGTACAAGACAGACATACAAGAAAAAGTCTAATGGAGGGCCACCAAGATGATGAAGAGGATGGAATATCTTTCTTATGAGGAGAGGCTGAGAAAGTTGAGACTCTTCAGTCTGGAGAAGAAAAGGTTCAGGGAGAATCTTATCAATATATATATATATTTCTTAATATATATTATATATTTCTTAATATATTATACATTATATATTATATCTTTTAATATAAATATCTGAAGAGAAGATGCAATTACAGTTTTCTCAGAATCATACTGATCCCAAATCCACCTGAAAATTCTTCCAACAGGCTTTTGATCCCACAAAGGAAGTAAATGAACCTTTTTGAATGTCCATTTTCTTGTTTGCATTGGTGTTATCTATGATTATTTCCTCAAAAAGAGAACCTTAATAGATACACTAATCTTTTCTTATATCTAAGTTTAATAAATCTGTTAAAAGTGACATAAAAATACTACTGAAGTTATGAAAAATGATAATGATAAACAGAGCTGAAAGTAATTTGTAGATGTTATTTACTCCTTTATTTTAATATAAAGACAACTATATTTCACCTATTATTTTTGCTAGGTATTTATTTTGCTTTATTTATTAAAAACTCCCATTAATGGTGATTCTACAGCATGCCCCCCTTCAACCCCCAATCTATTAAAATTGTTAAATTGCTTTTTGAACGGAAAGATTTTATTTGTGGATTTTTTTATCTTTCCCAAAATTAGTTGTCTGCATATATGCATTCAAATTTTATTTTTTTTTTAATTTTTGTTTTTTGTTTTTTTTTTAGGGCATGTTGAATAGATGTCAGTGTTGGCCAGTGAAATGGGCACCAGCATCCTAGTACTTGAGATGTTTGAGTGTACTAGCACATTGTCATCTGGTCCTTCTGCCTGTGGGTACATGTATAGTCAGAAAAACAAGTCTAATTTATTACCCTGTGTTTTAGGCTGTGGAGATCAAGAGGAAGGCTGCCCAGAGGGTACCCCTGGACAGCACCTACCACGTTATCCCTTTCTCATTTCTTGACCCTCCTTATTGTCCTCATGTCTCCTGTTTTCTTCTGCCTCCTCTCAAATATGCAACCCTCCCTGAATTACTTTTCCCCTTTAGTCACAATTTTTCTATATCTGTATCCAAAATTGATATTTCTAATGCCATTACAAAAGTAATTTCTGAAATATATGATATTACTGATACAGTTACTGAGTTGCTATCAGTTTTTGAAAATTGTTTTCCTGTAAAGGTCCCCAACACCCCCTGCCAGCAATCTGTAATGTTTGACCACTTCTCATAATTGCCCCTCAGCCACCTGTGAAATCTGACTGTCCTTCATGGTGTGATCATTAACATTTGCCAGCTGCTTGCACTGTTATCCATCACATCCCAAAATTTTTCATGTCACAACCACTAGATTTCGACATCCTGTCCAATTAGCTTAACATCAGTCCAGGGCCTTGCTAGTGACCTAGCTATTTGCCTGTAGCTCTAACATTTATTTGGTGGTGTGTGTTGAGGGTGAGGGTGTGGGGGGAGTTCATAACAGTAATATTTATCCAGGAAGAATACAAAGCTTACGTGTTTCCTGACTGAAGTCTCTACAGATTCATCACAGCATAAAGCATTGCTGAATGCCAGTTTAGTGAAAAATATGTTTTTTGCCTTTATAAGTTTAACAATGTTAAAATATACTTAGTAGCCAACTTGTTTGCCACCAAAAATACCATCCTGTGGTTCATTAACTACAGCATAAAATAATATGTGCAAATTTCTCAAGCCACACTGGAATTTGTGGAAAATTACTACACTATCACACTGTTGATGATAAATGTGATACTACCGCAATGACAGATTCTTTCTCGGCAAGCAGAACCAGAGATGTTATGTAGTGTGTGCAGAAAAATTGTTTTTGTTGATTAGTTAGCCCACACACTAAATAAAACCAAACCTCAGGCTGTGAAATTCACTTTACAGTTAAGTTCACAACTAAGCATTGCTAAAATACTTATGCTTCACTGTAAGTATTCTCTAACCACCCTATTTTTCCAACAGTTTTGTTCTAAAATGTTAACATGGAATATATCTAATTACTCATTAAACAGAAGATATATGCAGAATATATAAACAATTTATTAAAGCATTGTTAAATAGCTTCTATTTTGATTATGTAATTTTTAAAAAATAAAAAAATGGAGTATCCTGACTGTAAACACAAAACTACATAATTTTAAATTGAAATCCCTTAGAGTGCTTTCTTCACATGTATATATATTCTGCAGTACCTAAATAGAACTTTGCTTAATACTTCTTTTGTTTTAGTGCTGATTAAAAAGTAAGTAGAAATAAAAAAGGTCCCACTAAGAGAACTGCCTTGTACAGCTGAATCTTGAGCAAAGATATATAAATGGATATTCAGGAAAGTCAGGTCATCTACATTCCAGATATACAAGAGACTGAGAAAATGCCAACAGTTCTGAAAAAATCTGAAAGAACCAAGCATCAAAATAATACCATTATTAGATCAGTGGACCACCAGACATCTATATCCTAACCTGTGGGAAACCTTCAATTAGAGACACAGAATGGTCCAAGTCTTGAATTCCAGTCCAGTTGTGCTAACATCTAGAATTCAAATTATATATAAGTATGATAAAATCAATATAGTTCACTTAAAACCACTATTAGTTTATGCTTTTACTGCATAGAGGTTGTAAGAACAGTGGTTTCAGTGGGGGTGGGGGTCAGGGGTAGGGGACAGTAACTATACAGTGATTTGTCAGCATCCAGAGTTTTTCACTAGAAAACATATGGTGATATAGCTTACAGTTTTGCCTTCCATTTCAATAATCTGCTGAAATTATAAGAAGTCCCATTTATTGTAATTGGTTGTGGATTGAATCCAAGGCATACTTGCATGTATAATGTATCTATGTGTCATCAGATCTATTAACACTAAAAGGTTTTAATATTTTTAAGTTAACTTCATAGATATTATCTACAAACAAAATAGCTTTTCAGAGCAGAAGCATTTTGGTTTAGCTGCAGAAACATGGAGTATTAAAAAAGGTATACTTATTCAGGAAGGAGGTGGGAGGTTCTAATTTCATTTTAGTATCTACTGTAATTCCTTCTTATTCATTAATGATAGAATTTGGTGTTTGGTGGGCGGGAGACTTCCAACAGGGACTATAGAGAGCATAGGTTACAATAAACTCTGTCAACCTTCTGGTTGACTTTCTTTTTTCTGTCCAGTTACTGTCCCGGTACTTATATCTTACAGTTGCTTTTACAGGTAACGCAAACCTAAGGCATCACTGTATTTTCAAACTCATTTCTCTTTGTCTCTCTTTACAAAAGCAAAGTACTAATTTATTTGTTCTGAATCATGAACCCCAAATATTATCCAAAGAGATAGATAGACCTCTAAAGGGTAGGAGTCAGACTGATGTCTGCAGATAACATAGTGATAATCTAGGGTAATTTCTTCCTAGAAGCACAAGATTTTCTGCAGTTACACGCCGAATAAATGGTTAATCATCTGTATAACTTAAAAAAATAAAAATAAACAAATAAAAAAACTCTAAAAATTATCAAGTCTATTCTACATCAATTTCATTCATGCTAAATCATGCAAAAGAGAATATATAGTCCACAAGCCATAATCTGTTTCATTTACACATGCTGAATAGTCTCTCCAACTTGAGAATTCCTCCTAATTTTCACTTCTATCTTCTGTGAATAAAAGCATCATAATCTGCCTATAATAGCAAATCATTTATTACTTGATAGGCAGATATTATGCTCAGATGTGTCATTCGATACATGCCCTATCAAATAAGGATAAAAGCTGTCAGAAGTGTGCTAATATTTTATACATGCATCATTTAGTGTAGATGAAAATAATCTGATGGATAAAATCTTGTCAATTTATTTTTGTACCATTCCTTTGTGACCGTTTGTCTCTGCATAGGCTTCAGTATAAGCATGTTGGATTTCCCCAGGTCTTCACTTACATTTTTGAATAATCTGAGGAAGACATACCAGGAATAAAAGACACAATGCCCATGCTGAGACAGACTCTGCACAGACAGAATGAAAACTCCATAGTCATGACACGGTATTTTTCTGTCTTTATTTATCAATTTTATTATTTATTTATTTATTTATGCATATAATTCAAGGAAACAATCATGGTAGATAAAACCTTTTTTTCTGGTTCTTCTTATAGGTCTCCTTTTCCAGCTGAAGTAAACAGTTACTCACAAGACCTGCCTGTGCCAATTTGGCTGTAATTTCTATAACGTGGGAGATACATATATTTTTGTTTGCTTGCTTGTTTTGTTAAGATATTTTTATATCTTATTTTAAGGTATTTTAATCTTATAATTTATTAAAATGAAATGGAATGACATGGAATGACATGGAATCAAATAAAATAAAATAAAATAAAATAAAATAAATAAACATTTTAGTGGGATAGAAGTCAACCTGGTGAATCACCAAAGATCAGTAGAAATACATTCAGCCTTCTCCATAGACCCATAGAATCATTAAGGTTGGAAGAGACTCAAGATCGTCTGATCCAATCATCACCCTACTACTAGTGATGGTGATGCCACCACTTTCCTGGGCAACCAGTTCGAATGCCTAACGACTCTTTTTGAGAAGAAGTGTCTCCTAACTTCTAACCTAAATCTCCCCTGGTGCAACTTGATGCCATTCCCTCTAGTCCTATCACCTGTTATCTGTGAGAAGAGGCTGATTCCTAGATCCCAACAACTTCCTTTCACGTAGTTGTAGAAAGCAATAAGGTCTTCCCTGAGCCTCCACTTCTCCAGAGTAAAGAATCCCAGTTCCCTCAACTGCCCCTCACAGGACTTGTGTTCCAGGCCCTTCACCAAATTCGTAGCTCTTCTCTGGACAGGTTCCAGGGCCTCATTGTCCGTCTTGAAGTGAGGGGCCCAAAACTGAACACAGTACTTGATGTGTGGCCTCACCAGAGCAGAGTACAGGGGAACAATTACATCCCTGGTCCTCCTGTGCACTACTTCTGATACAAGCCAGGATGCCATTGGCCTTCTTGGCCACCTGGGCACACTGCTGGCTCACGTTCAGGTGACCATCAGTCAGCAACCCCAGATCCTGCACAGCTTTCAAGTCGCTCTTCCCCAAGCCTGTAGCTTTGCATGGGATTGCTGTGGCCAAAGTGCAGGACCCGGCACTTAGCTATGCTTATTGGTCTCTGCCCACTGATCCATTTTGTCGAGGTCCTTCTGTAAGGCCTTCCTACCCTCTGACAGAGCAACACTTTAATCCAGAAAAGAGTATACCTCTCCAAACCATGGACTACCAGCTTCTCCAGGAGAAGCTCTCTATGGGAGACTGTGTCAAAGGACTTTCTGAAGTCTAGGTAGACTATCTTAACAGCCTTTCCATCATCCACCAGGCTGGTCACCCAGTCATAGAAGGAGATGAGGTTGGTCAGGCAGGACTTGCCTTTCATGAACCCATGCTGACTTGGCCTGATCCTGCAGTTCTCCCACATACGTTGTGTGATTGCATTCAAGATGACCTGTTCCGTCACATTTCTGTGTTGGAAGGGACCTTAAAGATCATCTAACTCCACCTCCCTCCCCACCATAGGCAGGAATGCCACACTCTAGATCAGGTTGGCCAAGGCTCCATCCAGTGGGGCCTTAAACACTTCCAGGGATGGGGCATCCACAATTTCTCTTGGCAACCTGTTCCAACGCCTCACAACCCTTAGAGTGAAGAAATTCCTCCTAATGTCTAATCTAAATCCATCCTCTTTTAGTTTAAGACCATTTTCCCTTTTCCTATCTTTACCTACCTGAGTAAAGAATTCTTCTCCATCTTTTTTATTAGAACTCTTTAAGCACTGAAAATTCGCAATGAGGTCTCCCCGGAACTTTCTCTTCTCCAGGCTGAACATCCCCAGCTCTCTCAGCCTTTCTTCATAGGAGAGGTACTCCAGAACTCTAATAATCTTTGTAGCCCTCCTCTGGACTCGATCTAACAGTTCCACATCCTTCTTTTGCTGTGGGCCCCAGACCTGGATGCAGTACTCCAAGTGGGGCTTCATGAGGGCAGAGTAGACATGGACAATCACCTCCCTCGACCTGCTGGTCCCACATCTTTTGATGCAGCCCAGTATGCAGTTGGCTTTCTGGGCTGCAAGTGTGCGCTGCTGGCTCATGTCTAGTTTTTAATCCACTAGAACTCCCAATTCTTTCTCTGCAGGGGTGCTCTCAAAAGTTCTTGTCCCAGTCTGTACTCCTGTGACCCAGGTGAAGCACCTTGGACTTGTTGGCAGGGCTGAAGGTTGCACTTCACACAAGTGAATCTGTACAGATAGAGTAGTTACAATGCCTTTAAATACTTCCTCTTTCCCTGTTCAGGTTTTTAATTTGTGGAATCACTGACATTTATCTTATGGTTAAGGAACAGAGATCCACATTGAAGCTAGATTTACAGAGGAAAAGAGATAGTGTCCTATAGCAATAAAAACTGCTATCTGATAAGACTATGAAAACTGCTGAGGTTCTTAAAATACAAGGAACTCAGTAAAGAGCTAACAAAATGACCAGAACTTCTTCTGTCATAACATTTAAGATATGCACTAAATAAAAGACGTGATCTCCCATTTAAATTTTCTTCTGGTATGTTTCTTCATTGAATTCCAGCTATTTTGTGTCCCGACATAAACATATTCAGGGAAATATGCTTATAAAAATGTTGGTTATGTGTTCTTGAACATTTTTCCTTTATAAACTAATTACAGTACTTCCAATAGAATGTTGCTTCAAATGTAAGTTGGCAAAAAAGTGAAAACTACATCCAGTTATTATATGACCAGAGGACCTATATTCACTAAGCATTTTTGTTGTTCTTGAAGTACTGAAATTACAATAGCAACTGGTTATTAGTTTATTAGTTTATTCCAAATGTATTCATTTATCATATCATCAACTCCCACATTTATCCTAAATTTGATGTTTATTTTATTTTATTCTAAGTAACAATATCCTCCCTTTTATTATGAACTTATTACAATACCAAGTAAGTAAATTTTTATTTAAAATCTTGGTGAATACATACAAGCTGAAAAAAATCTTTAATTTATTAAAGGAATATTGTTATAAATGCAAAAATGTCATCTTGGATTTTTTTGTAATTTCTTATCTTCTCACCAGACTTAAAAATATCTATCCCAACTTTGCCCAGCTTTCCATCACAAAAATGTTTACTATACCACTGAGTTTTCCTCATCTGTCTCCTTCTCTCCTACCCTCCCTTATGACAGGCTAATTCAGTTTCAAATTCTTTTCGAATAAAAATTTGACCTGAAACATCTCATGTCATATAAGAGACAGCTAATGTGTCTGGAAAGCTTAAATTTACTGTGGTTTATGCCTCCATAAACAAACAAAAAAAAACAACAATAAAAGTAGCTCCATAAAAATCATCCAAGTGTTTACTTTGAAAAAGCCTTTAAACAATAAAAGTAGTTATAGTGACAAAATATATTCATCACTTGCAAAGGCTGTCTCTGTGTATAGTGCACAAGAATGTAATGTTGCACTACAGTGTACCATAGTTATTATTTCAACTGTCTTTGACTCATATTTAAAGTAAAGATCATTCATGTGCACACAAACTCAGCAAACAACAGAATGAAAGTGAATGATTCAGTTATTTCACTATTAAACATGCATAATGCTATACTGCAGAAAACAACTAAACCAATTGAGCAGCATTTTATTCAGGACTGTGGATCAGCCATTCTTCCCCAGGATCTTCCTTCCTGGGCCTCCTATTGATGTCCTCATAGTCAACTAATTAGTTTAGGAGCATTTCATTTTATGTTTGTTGTATTAGGAATGCCTACACCATCATCCAATCTAGAAGAACAGTTCTTCATTAAATGTGAAATTAGATATTCAGTTAATGAAGCTTTATCTCGTATTTGATGACTGATAGTAAATTTGTGGTATGTTCTCTGTCTGAATCCCTTAATAGGTTTACATAGAGTTAAATCTGACTTTGGTCTTCCATCAAGAGCAAGACTTTACTGGTTGGAATGCTCTGCTTGTTTAGCTATTTAGTGGCTCAGTAGTACAGACAGCTTCTACAAAAGCCAAATGATCATATACAGCAACAAATGAACACCATAATCTTAACAAGATTATCATAATAAAGAGTCATCAGAGATATTAAAATTATCTGCTTTAATTATGAAATTATAACCCCATTAACTCTGCATGAAAAACAGGAATTGGGGAATAGCAAAGAAAAACCCAGAGATGGCTGCTATAAACTTCATAACAAATTAAAAATGGGGTGAAAGAGATTTGCTGTGTGGACTAGGATATTTCAGGTAATTTATCTTTCAGCATATGTTTCCTATAGATTAGGTATTCTAAAATGAGAACTGTGGGATATTTTTTCTTGCTTTTTTTTTTTTTTCAAACATTTTTTTCCCCAAGATTTTTGTGTTTACTAGCCTCACTCATACTCACTTGAAAGCTATGAACCTAAAAGCAGACCCTTATTTAAATACGCCTAAACCTGTAATTTAATTATACCCTAAATAAGTTATTAGAACAAGATTGCCACTTATGGATACTTGTTGAAGTTCGTAACAGCAAAAGTACTAAAGTGAGGTTTTCAAAGACATTAACATGAAAATTAGGTGAATTTGAAGAGAACAAGCTTCAATTTGATGAACAATCTCTTTCCAAGGTAGTCTTCAAAAATGCATATACTAACATATATTTCTTTTGATTCTATTGTACACATGTAATATGCATAGGACTACTTAAAAATTTCTATTAGTTTTCATGATAAATAAATAAGTAAAACACAGATTTCCTCAGAATACATTTATATTTCAGGACAATATTTAATATAATTGTTATGTTATATTGTAAAGCATTTTAATAAGAAATTATAAGAAATTTAGGCAGTTAATTAGTGAGTTATAAGTATTGTCTCTTAATTTTAAGTTTTACACAGTTCTCTACAGTTTTACCAAATTAAACATCATCTGCACTTTGGGATATTAAATAAGTGAATATGCAATTTTTACTAAAGTATATCACTTCACTTTCATACAGCTGAAACATCAGTTGTGGACAGAGCAGCACATTAAATTGTTATAAAATTTATTTTTATAGAAATTATTACTGAAAACAGTTATACTACACTTATTGTTGAATAGCTGACTTTCAGAAGAGACTAACAATAGCCATGAGATAAAGTTACAGCTCAAAGAAGTTAAGGTAAAGTGTCAGAGCGTATTTGGAGGAAGTGTGGGATGGGGGTGGGGTGTGGGGATGGTGCTTCATACCAAGCATTTAGAAGAAGCAGAAGCATTCCAATCTCTCCTCTCCTCTCCTCTCCTCTCCTCTCCTCTCCTCTCCTCTCCTCTCCTCTCCTCTCCTCTCCTCTCCTCTCCTCTCCTCTCCTCTCCTCTCCTCTCCTCTCCTCTCCTCTCCTCTCCTCTCCTCTCCTCTCCTCTCCTCTCCTCTCCTCTCCTCTCCTCTCCTCTCCTCTCCTCTCCTCTCCTCTCCTCTCCTCTCCTCTCCTCTCCTCTCCTCTCCTCTCCTCTCCTCTCCTCTCCTCTCCTCTCCTCTCCTCTCCTCTCCTCTCCTCTCCTCTCCTCTCCTCTCCTCTCCTCTCCTCTCCTCTCCTCTCTCTCCTCTCCTCTCCTCTCCTCTCTCTCCTCTCCTCTCCTCTCCTCTCCTCTCCTCTCCTCTCCTCTCCTCTCCTCTCCTCTCCTCTCCTCTCCTCTCCTCTCCTCTCCTCTCCTCTCCTCTCCTCTCCTCTCCTCTCCTCTCCTCTCCTCTCCTCTCCTCTCCTCTCCTCTCCTCTCCTCTCCTCTCCTCTCCTCTCCTCTCCTCTCCTCTCCTCTCCTCTCCTCTCCTCTCCTCTACCTCTCCTCTCCTCTCCTCTCCTCTCCTCTCCTCTCCTCTCCTCTCTCTCCTCTCCTCTCCTCTCCTCTCCTCTCCTCTCCTCTCCTCTCCTCTCCTCTCCTCCTCTCCTCTCCTCTCCTCTCCTCTCCTCTCCTCTCCTCTCCTCTCCTCTCCTCTCCTCTCCTCTCCTCTCCTCTCCTCTCCTCTCCTCTCCTCTCCTCTCCTCTCCTCTCCTCTCCTCATTATACCCTCTCTAAAAATTAATAGACACTCTAGATGCTGCAAAGTATTTTAAAATCTTCTGTTAATAAAATAAATACCAGAAAGTTAATGAACAGCATGTCTAAGAGACTTTGACAACTGTAACTATGAGAAGTAAATGCAACGGCTGTGAAAAGCAAATGTGGATAGCATTTCAGAAACAAAATAAGGAAGTTATTGACAAGTACATCTACTGAACTGCCAGAAATAGTGATTATGTCATAATGACCAAAAGACAAGCTGGCAAACATAAGAAACAATACAGCACTGAAGTAAACAAAGTAAATGATCCTGATGTAAACTCAAAATCAGACCTTGGTTTCAGAGCAAATTGCAGCAATTGCAGAAGCAGCAGCTGTATTACATAAAAGTGTTCTTGCCAGTAGCAAGGATAGTGGTTTACATAGCACACAAGTGGGAGATTAAAAGAAAATGGAATAGAAAATCCTTCAAACTTAGGCTATGGAAATCTAAGGGAATAATAAGGTAAAGAAATGAATGACTCATAACAACAAAATACATACGAGAGGTCATGGTGTGACTGACTGCTTCCTCACAATATTGCCTCAGCAATGACGATTTTCTAGTCTACAGCAATTAGATACAACTAATTAATTTCATTATAGTAGTGAAATGTTATCTGAGCTTTCAAATGGTCCATCATTATTCTTTCAAAAAAAACATCATGAAACAGGATTCCAAACAAAAGATTGTATTTATCTTCCATAAGCTTCATAGCATCCTACACAATTTATAATATTAGCAGTACAGGACCATCCAGATTGCTTAGATTATGTTTCCAACTAAAAGCCTGAGCACCAGTATAAAAATCCAGACTATGTAAAGTGTTTACACTCCTTACAGGGTCAATGGAGAGAGAGAAACACTTTTACAGAGGAAGTAAGAGAAATTATAGGAAGATACATGGCTTCTTAAAGCTAACAAAAGGAAACCCTAACTATGACAGTATGTCTGATTCGTTGCTACTCCAAAGCCAAAACCCACGAGTCCATTTAGGATGCAAAATATGGTATCTTCCTCTGGAAGTATACAAGTTTCATTATTTTCAAGATAGAGAAATTAGAGCAGACTAGATTTTGTTACCAGCCCCTGTTTCTTACTGCTGTGCTCAGATCCTGCAGAACTATGCCCCGTCAGTGGAGACATTCCTTGCATAAGTGTCGCTCTTGACTCACCCCATTTTGGCATCACCTCAGCTGTTGCTGATCCCTTATATCTAATCATATCATAATCATATGAAAGAACCTGAAAAATTAGTAATCTATCTCTTCTTGTAGAAGTCACAGCAGGAGCCTTGACCCACCACTGCCTGCACTGAGTGCATACTTTTTCTCTCTGGCTTTGTTCTGAAGACAATGTCTAGTTGTCTGTAGTGGTTTTACCCAGATGAGCAGCTGACCTCCACCACAACCACTCTCTCACTCCACCTTCTCAAAAGTCGGAGAAAATAGGATGAAAAAATAGGATGAAAATAGGATGAAAACTGCTCAAGGGTTAAGATACGGAGAGGAAGATCACTCAACTATTTTTGTCATGGGCAAAACAGACTCGGCATAGGGAGTTTAATATATGTATGATATGTATTACTTATAGCTAACAGTCTAGAAGAGTGAGAAACTCAAAACATACTAAAAACAGCTTCCTGCCCATCCACCCTCTACCAGCATCCTCTCCCTGGGCAGCACAAGAAACAGGGAATGGGGGCTGCAGTCAGTCCCTAAGACTTTGTCTCCACTGCTCCTTCATGATCACTCTCTGTCCCTGCTCCAGACTGGAGTCCCTCCCACAGGATGTCGTCCTTCCTGAGGTGATCCTATGTGGGCTTCCTACAGGCAGCAGCTCTTCAAGAACTGCTCCAATGTGGGTCTGTACTATGGGGTCCATCTGTCAGGAGCAAACAGCTCCAGCATGGGTCCCTCACGGGCGGCAGCTCCCCCTAGACCCTCTGCTCCTGCGTGGGCTCCTCTCCACAGGCTGCAGCTCTGGCCCAGGGCCTACTCCCGCGGAGGCTCTCCATGGGCCACAGCCTCCTCCAGGCCACATCCACCTGCTCCACCAGGGGCTCCTCCACGGGCTGCAGCGTGGAGATCTGCTCCATGTGGGACCCATGGGCTGCAGGGGCACAGTCTGCTCCACCAGGGGCCTCTCTACAGGCCGCAGAGGAACTGCTGCTGTGTGCCTGGAGCACCTCCTGCCCTCCTGCTGCACTGACCTTGGTGTCCCTTAGTGTCTGCAGGGCTGTTTCTCACTCCTTGCTCTCACAGATGCTATTGTGAAGCACTGTTTTTCTGGTTTTTTTTGTTTGTTTGTTTGTTTGTTTGTTGTTGGTTTTTTTTTTTTTTTTTTTTTTTTTTCCCCTTTCTTAAATCTGCTCCCACAGAGGAGCAAACAACATTGCTCACCAGCACGGCTTTGGGCAGCAGTGGGTCCTTTTGGAACCGTCTGAAACTGGCCCTTATCTAACATGGGGCAGCTTCTGGATTCTTCTCACAGAGGCCATCAGTGCATCCCTCTGCTACCAAAATCTTGCTATGTGAAACGAAAACAATTCAATAAAAAGTATGGCAGAGTCAACTGCACAAATTGCTACATTCTGTAGGATGCATTGACACAAGTCTTAGGTAGACTAGAGACTGAATGATAACATACAACGTGTGTCAACTCTGCCCAGGCTTGTCCCCTCCTGGGCAAAGTAGGTGAATGAACATTCATGAACTTCTTCAAACTTCATATGCTGTAGTTTTATTTTTTTATTTTTTTTTCCCTTAGCTAGATACCTTTATGGCCCTGCCATTATAGTAGTGGAAGGAAAGTAGACATTTTTAGATAACTGTTTACCTGTTGGTTTTTTTTGTTTGTTTTGTTTTGTTTTGTTATTTATTTGTTTGTTTGTTTGTTTTTGGACAAAGCAAATCCTGTTTAAAAAACAACAACAAAAAACAAACAAACAAACAAACACAAAAACAACAACAACAACAAAAAAACACAGCTATTTCCTTCTATCACTAGGAAGAAGCCTAGAACAATCACATGAGTTGCAGCTACTGACATTTGTAATATGGATTCCACCCAAAAACTCACATTTCACGAGATCTTCAAGTTTGTTAAGACCTTAAACCTAATGACTAACACAACATGGTTATTAATGATGACATGATCTTAGATATAATAAGACTTTGCAACGTCCATTGTATATAAAGAGTCAGTGAATTCCACTTTTCATCTGCAAGTCTAGCTAACAAAGCAATCCTCCACCAAATTTTCCCAACTTATATGCAAAATTATACAACTTTTTTGTCTGTTTGTTTTTCCTGAAAGAAAGTTTTTCCTCTTAAACATTTAATCTTGGATTTTATATGTAATAAAGTCAGGTAAAATACCCAGTGTGTATATCTTTCATATATGCATTTCTAGCCTTCTAGGTATCAGTCCTCATTTTGTACCGTGGCCTGATTTAATCTATTCACTTTCTGCATTCAGGATGAATAATTGCTCAGATATTAGAATCAACCTGTAATTTACCATTTTCCTTTCTTAAATATTGTCTCTTTTTGGAAAACATGGCAAACCATTTCATTAGAAAAAAAAAAATCTAGAATTCTCTCCAGACATAAATTGCCATTTAGCGTGTAGACCCACAGAAGAATGGATTTGCTAACTATAATTTACACATCCAGAAGCCTTTAAGATTTTAAACAATCTTAAATGATTAAATAAACTTTCAAGTTTCCTAATAAGTAGTAAATATCGGTTCTTTCTTCTTTACTTCCACAGATAATGGAAGATACTGTAGTAGCTTTTGAATTAAAAAGACTATTGCCTCCAATGAAAGTAGAATTGTTATAGGGTTTATTAGACAATGTAGTTTGCAGTTTCTTAACACCTTTTAATTACAAGACTCAAGCTGATTACGTATTAAAAGAGACTGTACTTTGGTTACACTCATGCTTTTTCAGTTCATTTTTGTTATGTAAAGGGACATATGTTGTCACAGAGGTTTGAAGGAACCCACCTGTAAAAAATAAAACATACAAAAAAAATCAGCTAACTAAAAAATTACTAACTAATCACTGCTAACTCTAGTACTTCAAAGAATACAGTTAGCTTCTTAAAGCCCTTCCCAAATCTTCACTTTTTTGTTTTGTTTTGTTTGTTAAACTGCTACTTTCTTTTTTCATGTTTGAATACACTTTTAACTTATTTGATATCAGTCTCAGTTTGTTCATTAATTTAGGTGGAAAAGAAAGTGTATGGCCACTGGAAGCAAGGTCGAGTGACATGGGAGGACTACAGGGACGCTGCTTGCCTTTGTAGAGAGAGAATCCAGGCTGCCAAAGCTTAATTAGAGTTGAAGGTGGCCAGATTTTAGTTAGTTAGTTAGTTAGTTAAGTATTTTAATAGGAAAAGGAGGACCAGAGCAAACATTAGTCCTACACTTGATGGGGATGGTAACCTCACAAACAGGATGATAGCAGAGATGTTTAATGCATTTTTTTGCCTGTCTTTAACACCAGTGATGGGCTCTGGGGCTCTAGCTGCCCTGAGTTGGAGTACCATGACTGCAGGATTGACAAAATCTCAGTTAACCTTGAACTTGTGTGGGATTTGCTGCTCCAACTAGATGCATACAAGCCCATGGGCCCTGATAGGATTCATCCCAGAATGCTCAGAGGGCTAGCTGATGTAATCATGAATGCCTTTTTTGCTCCAGTCTTTACTGCTAAGATCAGCCGTCAGGAATCTCAGACCCTGGAGACAAGAGAGGAATTCTGGGGAAAGGAGGACTTTCCTTTGGTTGAAAAGGATCAGGTCAGAAATCACGTAAGCAAACTTGACATGGGCCCACATAAAAGACACCCACGGGTGCTGAGGGAGCTGGCCGATGTTATTGCTAAGCTACTCTCCTTCATCTCTGAAAGGCTGCAGAGAATAAGAGAGGTGCCAGAGGACTGGAAGAAAGCAAATGTCACACCAGTCTTCAGAAAGGATAAAAAGGAGGACCCTTCTTCTGTGGCAATGACAGGTCACTCAGGCTCATTTCCATCATGATGGAACAGCTCATCCTGTGGGTCATCTCCAAGCATGTGGAGGATAAGAAGGTGATCAGGAGTAGTCAGCATGGATTCACCCAGGGGAAATCACACTTAACCAATTTGATAGCCTGCTTATGATGAGATGGCTATCTGGGTACATAAGGGGAGAGTGGTGGATGTGGTCTACCTTGACATCAGCAAGGGTTTTGACACTGTCTCCCATAACATCCTGTTGTGGTTTAACCCAGACAGCAGCTAAACACCACACAGCTGTTTGCTCACCCTCCCCCCTCCCTCTCTGGGATGGGGAAGAGAAAATGGGAAAGTGAAGCCTGTGAGTTGAGATAAAGACAGTTTATTAAGACAGGAAAATAATAATAACAATAATAATAATAACAATAGTGATGATAATAGTACTACTAATAATAATGAGTACAAAACAAGTGATGCACAATGCAATTGCTCACCACCTGCTGACCGATGCCCAGCCTAACCCTGAGCAGTCCAGCCCTACCCCCCTGGCTATTCACCCCTATATATTGTTTAGCATGACGTCAGATGGTATGGAATACCCCTTTGGCCAGTTTGGGTCAGCTGTTCTGGGTCTGTCCCCTCCCAGCTCCTGCTGCACCCCCAGCCTGCCTGTTGGCAGGACAGAGTGAGAAGTTGAAACATCCTTGGCTTGGTGTAAGCACTGCTCTGCAACAATTAAAACATCGGGGTGTTATCAGCACTCTTCTCATCCTAAGCCAAAATATAGCATTCTACCAGCTACAAGGAAGAAAATTAACTCTGTCCTAACTGAAACCAGGACACATCCTCATAGACAAGCTCAGGAAGTGTGGTCTAGATGAGGGGACAATGAAGTGGACTGTTAATTGGCTGCATGGCAGAGCTCAGAGGGTTGTGCTCAGTGGTGCAGAATCTAGTTGGAGGACTATACCTAGTGGTGTCTCCCAGGGGTCAATACTGGGTCCAGTCTTGTTCAACTTACTCATCAACAACCTGGACAACGGAACAGAGTGCACCCTCAGCAAGTTTGCTGATGACACAAAGCTCGGAGGAGTGCTGATATCTGAGAGGGCTGTGTTGCCATTCAGAGGGACCTCAACAGGCTGGAGGGATGGGCTGAGAGCGACCTCATGAAGCTCAACAGGGGCGAGTGCAGGGTCCTGCACCTAGGAAGGAATAACCCCAAGCACCAGTACAGGCTGGGGGATGACCTGGTGGAGAGCAGCACTGCAGAGAGGGATCTGGGAGTCCTGGTGGACAGAAAGCTGACCATGACTCAGCAATGTAGCCTTGTGGCCAAGAAGGCCAATAGTATCCTGGGCTTCGTTCAGACTAGTGTTGCCAGCAGTTGGAGGGAGGTGATCCTCCCCCTCTACTCAGCCCTTGTGAGGTCACACCTGGAGTACTGTGTCCAGTTCTGGGCTTCCCAGTGCAAGAGAGACATCGAACTACTGGAGTGAGTCCAGAGGAGGGCTGTGAAGATGATTAGAGGACAGGAGCACCTGTTGTATGAGGACAGGCAAGAGAACTGGGCCTGTTTATTGCATGGAAAAGGGACGACTGAGGGGAGACTTCATCAATGTTTACAAATAATGGGGGGGTGGGAGGGTGGGGCAGTCAAGAGGGTGGAGCCAGTCTCTTTTCAGTTGTGCCCAGTGACAATGGGCACAAGAGACAACAAGTACAAACTGAAGCACGGGAGGTTCTGGCTGAGTATGAGAAGGCCTTTATTTGTTGTAAGGGTGACAGAGCACTGGATCAGACTACCCAGAGAGGTTGTGGAATCTCCTTCTGTGGAGATTCAAAACCCACCTGGATGCCATCCTGTGCACAATGTGCTCCAGGTGGTTCTGCTCAGCAGGGAGATTGGACTAGGTGATCTTCAGAGGTCCCTTCCGACCTCGGCCATTCAGTGAGTCTATGACCTCTCTCTATTATTGGGACTCCAGAGAGGTCCCAGTTGACTGGAAGCTGGAAAATGTGATCCCAGTTTTCAAGAACTGCAAGAAAGAGGATCCTGGCAATTACAGGCCTGTCAGTCTCACTTCAGTGCCTGGTAAAATTATGGAGAAGGTTATTCAGTGACTTTCCAAAAAACATCTAAAGGACAACACAGTCATTGCTGAGAGATAACATGGGTTCACTAGGGGAAGTTCATGTCTAACAAACTAATTTCCTTGTATGACAAGACCACCCAGCTAGCTGACCAAAGGAATCCAGATGATGTAATCTTTTTGGATTTCAGTAAAGCTTTCAATACGGTCTCTCATGGTATCCTTCTGGCGAAAATGACCAGAATACACTTAGATAAAAGTGTAATAAGATGTGTGAACAATTGGCTGACAGGTCAGGCACAGACAATTCATGTATATGGGGTTACATCAGGCTGGTGACCTGTCACTAGTGGGATTCCCCAGGGCTTCATTTTAGGAACAGTGCTCTTCAGTGTTTTCATAAATGATTTGGATGAAGGACTTTAAGTTTTTTTGAGCAAGTTCACAGACAATACCAAATTGGGTGGAGCTGTTGACTCCATTGAGGGTGGTGAGGCTTTGCGGAGTGATCTGGACAGACTGGAGATCTGGGCAATCACCAACAATATTAAGTTTAACAAGAGCAAGTGCCAGATTCTGCACCTGGGAAGTGGCAACCCTGGCTATAAATACAAACCGAGAGACAAGATGTTGAAAGTGTAAGTCCCCGCAGAAAGAGATCTGAGGTTTTTTTGTCAACAGTAAGCTCAACATGAGCCAGTAGTATGCCATGGCATTAAGAAGGACCGACAGTATCCTGGGGTGCATGAAGAACAGCATTGCTAGCTGGCTGAGGGAAGTGATTGTCCCGCTCTACTCTGCACTGGTGTGGCCTCACCTTGAGTACTGTGTGCAGTTTTGGGCACCAGAGTATAAGAAAGAAGGAGAGTGTCCAAAGGAGGGCAACAAAGTTTGTAAATGGTCTAGGGGGGAATACGTATGAGGAGTGTCTGAAGTCACTTAGATTGTTCAACCTGGAGAAGACTGAGGAGAGAACTAGTTGTGGTCTACAGCTTCCTCATGAGGGGGAGTGGAGGGGCAGGCACTGATCTCTCTCTCTTTTTTTTTTTTTTTTTTTTTTCTGGTGACCAGCGATAGGACCCAAGTGAATAGAATCAAAGAATCACAGAATTTCTAGGTTGGAAGAGACCTCAAGATCATCGAGTCCAACCTCTGACCTAACACTAACAGTCCTCCACTAAACCATATCCCTAAGCTCTACATCTAAACATCTTTTAAAGACCTCCAGGGATGGTGACTCCACCACTTCCCTGGGCAGCCCATTCCAATGTCTAACAACCCTTTCAGTAAAGAAGTTCTTCCTAACATCCAACCTAAAACTCCCCTGGTGCAACACCTTGAAGCTGAGACAGAGACGGTTCAGGCTGGATATCAGGAAAAGGTTCTTCACTGAGAAGGTGGTCAGGCACTGTAACAGCTTCCCCAGGGAAGTGGTCATGGCATTGAGCCTGCAGGAGTTCAAGAAGCATTTGGACAATGCTCTCAGACACATGGTCTGATTTTTTTGGGTGGTGCTTTGGGGACCCAGGAGTTGGACTTGATCCTTGTGGGTCCCTTCCAACTTGGATATTCTATGATTCTACGATTGACATTATTAGTATATAATTAGAAAATCCAAAGAAATACTGTGAGATGCTATGAACATTTAGGAAAAACTGTCTTTGAAACTAACTTTTTCCTTTGGCTTTTAAGTAATACGTTATTCATCATTTTTATTTGTAATGTAATATCACAAAATAAATTTGTTTTTAGTTAATACTTCCAACAGACAAATATACATGTACATATACAAATCCGTCAACATTTACGAGTTACATCAAATAACACAAATCAGGACAATGTATTTATCTGCTAGTACAATTCTGGTAATTTTTATGTGTCAGTATATCCTGCCATTCGTGCATAAAACTGTGCTTCTAACCAACTAACATCTCAATGAAATATTCTGTAGTGATATCCATTAAGCCAGAAGCAAAGTTCATTTACAAGCTCCGTAAACATATGTTGTTAACTGAAATTCTCTATTCTCTATTTAATAATTTCAGAAGGAATTTTAACATTTATAAAAGATGTTTAGAGCATTGATAAACAAATTAAAAATATACTATAAACAAATATATTTTCTGAACTGAAAATGTGAACTACTTAGGATATATGAGCAGGTATTTTACTTGCTTTTACACCCAACATCTTGAAAAGTTACAGGATCTTTTCATTTCTGCTTGTATAGGCTGAGCAACAGATAGCTAAATTCTGTTACACATCATTTTAGCTCAGATACAAACTCTTTTTTTTACTTTTTTTTTTTTTTCCTTCCCAGTCCTATCTTCTGGGTACCACAGAGAAAAAAAACAAAAAATACTTAATAGGCAATAGAAAATTGCAATATAATAAAGGTCTAATGGGGAAATTACAGCATAAATCTATAATCCTGTTATAACAGGATTATGCATTTATCATGCATTTATATGGAGTACTGCACGTCTGTGCAGAGAACAGAGGAACACCTGTGTTCCTCTGTGGAGGAATGGTTAAATGAAATAGGACATGTGGATGTTGAGCAGTTGGGAGACAATGGGCTAGTGAAGTACCGTACTCAACTCACATGAGCCTGGGCACGTACGCAGCTGGCTGAGAGCCAATCAGGCTCAAGGACACGATGCCCTTGGGCGATCGGGAAAGTCCCTAAGGCGGGACAGGTAGCTAAAAGAAGGAGGACCAGACTGAAAAGCCCGGGAAGTGTTAGCCAATCCTGAGCTTAGTTTCTGCAATATGTATGAGTTGATTATGTTCGAACTAGATAACAGGCGACTGAGCTATCCATTAAAGTTGAAGTTCACTGTTCACTCATATTGAGCGTCTGTGTCTTCCTTCTGTCGGCAACAAATTGGTGCCCGAACAGGGACCGGTACAACATTCCTCTGTTCATGGAAGGACATCCTCCACTGTTGAAAAGAACGCCTGATTTTCACTCTGTTCTGAAATCAATCATCACAAATTGTAACGAAGAAACTTTTCTGAATTTCTTAATTTTGATTTAGCCTTAAAAGAGAAGGTTCCAGATTCTCTTCTGAGTTGAACTTTACATCTTCTTTAATGTCTACATTTGGCTTTTACTTTATTGGGATTGGTACATTCATTTGAAAATTAAGCTAAAAGACTTTTGAAGTTTCTAAATTTTTAATACAACATTTATTTTTTATTTTTTATTTTATTTTTTTTTTTAAATCAGTCCTGGTACAAAGCACTCTTATTCAGAGAAATTGAGAGCACACATCTACAGAAATAATTTAATAAATTTCTATGGTAATTTATTCTTGAAATGTCATAGAAATATTAAGTAACTGTTCAATGCTGATTGTATAGACTTCTGTAGATAAAGCTATTTCTGTCTTGTAATGAACAACCTACTTCTGTATTTTTTAAATATGAAAAATACAGGGACCCTTATAGAGTTAATGCCAGCTGAAGAATAGCTTCTTTGGTGCTATAGGAATCAGATCTAGTAGCAGAACTGCAGAAAATGTGAAGAGAACAAGACTGTAAGAACTTCAGACATATTTAAGCAGATAAGAAGTGTCACCTTTATATCATCTGCAAAGAACTACCTGTCTCACAGGACTATCAAGAATATACTGAAAAAGGAGATTTTATATGAGAGTCTACAATTCAGCAGGGTAGAGCTGCTTGTTTGGGTGGGTGAGTTGCCACCTTAAAATAACTACCTGATGTTTCCCGTATATATATACATATATAAAATTAATTAATATGTAAATCATCCTCTTCTACCTCTGCTGAAAAAATGATATAAATCAAATAGAATGATCACTACAGTAAGTAACCGGTCTTTTTTCTACAAGTGGAGACATAAAAAAATGTCATTTCTGTTTCCACATTCATCAAGGCTTCTGTGGACGCCAAATGAAACACTGAAAGATGGTTCTCCTCCTTTCCAACACCAGGAATAAATTTCCTTTCTTCTGACACTTTTTTTTTTCCCCTTCATTCCCTCTTATCTCACCAAGACTAAGAAAAATGAATATATCTGTGAAGATACTGAATAAGATGAGTTGTTAGGGACACAAGGACCTTGTCCAGAAATCAAAATTGGAGAGAATTTACTACTTAACATGATGAAAAAGAAAATACAGAAATCAGAGAGAGATAAGGATATCACTACCTGTTAAAAAATAAATGGTGTAAGAGGCAGAAATGTCCTCAAGATATCCATGTTACAACATTAATTTCAATCTACACTCCTACAACCCACTGAGAAACTGAAAAGCTGGGATTCTTCTAGACATCCTATCATTCTTCAAATTAGTTAGCAGGTACAACTCCTTGATGTTTCTGAAGCTCACATCATCATAAAACAAGGGGAAATACTACAAGGTTGTTATTGTCTGACAGGTTTTTTACATATTTTATATGCTGTTTGAAGCTCCTTAGAGAACTGGAATGTTAGAGTATATCCTAGCAGGCAGGGTTCAGCAGGTACAGAGCAGGTGATTTAGTCACAGGTGTATGGTAAATGTAGTTTGTCACATTGTTCTGCAGTTTAACACATGGATGGTTTTACAATGTATGTAGTACAAATGCAGACACACATACAAATCACTACCTTATTCTAGCCTAGTAGTTAATTAATTTTTCCTATATGAGTATGAATCGCTAAATTTACTTAACATACAGAAATATTTAAACACAACTAAAGACGACATATGCAAAAAACACTGGGCAGAGTAGGAAAGGCTTCATATTCATTTAAGAAAATACATCACCAAATGTTCACAAGATCATTCATCTCGTCTATAATGAATGTAGATTTACTACTGTAAATGAAATCCTAACCATCTATATGATTTTTATAACTATAAAATAAATAAGATCACTATAAATTTTTACCACAGATGTATAATTAATTAAAATACTGTTGCTTACACCATTGGAGTGTGTTCCTTTGAATAGGATCTGTTCAAGCTCCTATACATGGCTTAGCTAATAATATCTTTATCTTTCTATAAGCATAGTCTTGTAATCATATCAAATTCACACTTCATCTCTTTTACTCTTTAAGCTCATAAGCTTAGCAGTGTATATCATGGATGACTTAACCTTTTAAAAGTATTCAGTTTGCTAAAAATATTCAAACAGCTAGCCTGTAACTCAAGAAAAAATAACAGCATTTTAGTTCAAAGCTGCCAGTGTGATAAAAATGCAGGTAATACATTTTCAGGCTCACAACTACTGATATATATATATATATTTTTTTTTTCCAGAACTGGCCTCATGTGCAGTCACTTTTTTTTTTTTTTTTTTTTTAAGCAGTATGCTTTTCAGAACAGTTTTTGATTGATTTACTATCATTTTCTCAGCACTTTTTAAGAGTGAAAGATATTAATGAAGAAAAGTTCATATATCCCCAAAACTGCAGAACTGATGAGCATATTCCTGGAATTCTTGAAGTGACCAATGCTTCTTGACGAAAACATGACAAATGTAAATTTTCCTAATTATATGTTGAGATTAATCTACTGTGTTGAAAATAATCACTGCAAATGCCCAGAAATCTGAATGAAACTACAAAGCAATTTATAGTATCTGCTGAAAATAGAAATATTTTTGAAGCTTATTTATCTATAAAAATGTTAATCAATTTTATGAGCTCCATCTAACAGGAAGAAAGTAAACATGATACTAAATATCTTTCCCTGGATGAGCTTGACACTGACTATATAATTTGCAAAATCAACATGTACACAAGTAAAGTCCATCTTAAAGCAATATTGTTATTCAGAATGAAAATAAGAGATGCTGATTCATAACAGAAGGGTGACTTTGCTTTAGACCATCAATCAGCATTGTAAGTTTACAAAAGATATTGATCTTGTAGTTGTACTTATACTATTATGCATAGAGGACAAATTGTAGCTTGTATAGTAATACAATTTATTAGAAATTTCTAATTACAGGTCTGTATATTTCTGTATTTTCATTTGCCTTAAAAATGGTACTGCTTGCTACAAAGGCAACATTTCCAATATAGTGAATACTCTTTATGCAATTTATGCATTGCATATGCACATGTTGAGTTGTACAGAGATCCTTTGTTTTGTTTTTTAAGCGTTGTTTGTGAGTAAATTCATTAAGGAAAAATGAATTAAGCTGAGTAAGTTTAATGAGGTATGCTAATATGCAGTGATTCTAAACTGCCACAGGGTGGTAGGAGATGCACTTTCCACAATATTTATCTAATTTGCAGAACTAACTGCTTTGCCACACTTCCACTTTATTTAAATACCTTACTGGATAGTGTATTAGCCCTATAGCTCAAAAGTGTAAATAAAAGTTTAAGGACAAAATTACACTTTTTACACCAACACAAGAATGTTCAGAGAACCATTTTGAATATTTCCAACAAATGTGTATGTTTATTTTATACTATCACGTAGAATAGAATATTATTTGTTGGTTTATATTCGACAGTGCTACCTGAATGCTGCAGATTGCTTTGAAGATACCCTTTAGATCTCAGCTAAAGTATATTTGTTTTAAAATACACTCAGTATATATAGGAAATTATGAATGTCACACAGAATCACAGACTGGTTCAGGTAGGAAGGGACCTCTGAAGATCATCTAGTTCAATCTGCCTGCCAAGCAGGGTCACTTAGAGCACATTACAAAGGATCATGTCCAGGTTGGTTTTGAATATCCCCAGAGAAGGAGATTCCACAGTCTCTCTGGGCAACCTGTTCCAGTGCTCTGTCACCCTCACAGTAAAGGTTTTCCTCATATTCAGACAGAACTTCCTTTGTTTCTGTTTGTGCCCTTTGCTTCTCATCCTATCACTGGGCACCACAATAGACAATTTGCCATTTGCTATTTTGTGTTGTTCATTCCTATGTCAATAATAAATGACTATCCCTTTAATCTTAGGTCTCTTTTGTGCTCTGAATTAAAAAATAATAATAATAAAAAATAAAAAAAAAAAAAATTGAGGCCACGGGGAATTCATCATCTTAATACAAAGCTTTAGGTGAATTTTGCTTTTATAATTTAATTTCCATCATCATTAGTACTTAATTTTCTCATCATTTTGGAATTGTGATTTTTTTTTTCCTTTGGGTTCTTCTAATTAAGTAAGCCTAGTTACAGAGTCACAAGTAATTGTAACTACATCAGAGCAAAGATAGGTCAGGTAAGTTTATCCTTACATCTAGACCTATACATTATTGTGAATTTAATTTGGTTGAACATTAAATAGCAAGATGTATCTTTGCAGCCATAGCAGTTTGACGACAGCGTCCCATCTAAGAAAAGCTATATTTAATATATATATATATATATATGTTCTATGACATATGTTAAAAGACAATAAAAAATTTGAAATGAAAAAAAATGAAATTTAGTGAGCTTGTAGTAGATCACAGAATCACAAAATTGTAGGGGTTGGAAGGGACCTCAAGAGATCATCATGTCCAACCCCCCCTGCCAAAGCAGGTTCCCTAGAGCAGGTTTCACAGGTGGGTCTTGAATATCTCCAGAGAAGGAAATATTCACACAGATGGGTCTTGAATATCTCCAGAGAAGGAGACTCCACAACCTCCCTGGGCAGCCTGTTCCAGTGCTCCGTCACCCTCAGTGAGTGTGTTCTTTCACATATTGATGCGGAACTTCCTATGCTCCATGTTGTGGCCAATGCCCCTTGTCCTGTCCCCATAGACCACTGAAAAGAGGTTGACCATATCCCTTTGTCTCCCACACTTAAGATATTTATAAATATTGATAAGGTCCCCTCTCAATCTTCTTTTCTCAAGGCTGAACAGGCCTAGGTCTCTCAGCCTTTTCTTATGGGGGAGATGCTCCAGGCCTCATTTGAACTTTGTTGTCCTCTGCTGGACTCTTTCCAGGAGATCCCTGTCTTTTTTTTGTGCTGGGGAGCCTAGAACTGGACACAGTACTCCAGGTGAGGCCTGACCAGGGCAGAGTAGAGAGGGAGGATCACCTCCCTTGACCTGCTGGCCATGCTTCTTTAAATGCACGCCAGAAACCCATTCGCCTTCTTGGCCACCGGGGCACACCAATGGCTCATGGCCAACCTGTCATCCACCAGGACCCCCAGTTCATCTCTCCAGCAGGTCGTCCCCCAGCCTGTACTGATACATGTGGTAGTTTCTTCCCAGGTGCAGGACTCTACACTTGCTCTTATTAAACCTCATCTGTTTTCTTACTGCCCAGCTCTCCAGCCTGCCCAGGTCTTGCTGAATGGCAGCACAGCCTTCTGGTGTGTTGGCCACTCCTCCCAGCTTTGTATCATCGGCATACTTGCTGCGGGCGGGCACTATTTCTTCATTGTGGTCATCACTGAAGATGCTGAATAAGACCAAACCCAGCACTGACCCCTGGGGAACATCGCTATTCACAGGTCTCCAGCGGGACTCTGCACTGCCAATCACCACTCTCTGAGCTCGGCCAGTCAGCCAGTTCTCAACTCACCTTACTGTCCACTCATCTATCCCACACTTTCTCAGCTTTGCTAGCAGGGTGTTGTGGGAGACAGTATCAAAAGCCTTGCTGAAGTCAAGGTAGATGACATCCACTGCTCTCCCCCCATCTACCCAGCTGGTGATGCTATCATAGAAGGCAACAAGGTTGGTCGAACACAATTTCCCATTGGTGAATCCATGCTGACTACTCCTCATAACCTTCTTCTCTTCCAGTTGCTTGGAGATGGCATCCAGAACAAGCTGTTCCAACACCTTTCCAGGGACAACGTTGAGACTGTCTCGCCTGTAGTTTCCCGGATCCTCCTTTTTGCCCTTCTTGAGGACCCGAGTGACAAGTAGTAGATGAACTACCATGATAACTGAAATGTTCTCTGTGAATACCTATATTTGCAGTGAGTAGAACAGGTCCTGAACTCAGCAGCTTTATTCATGGTATCACCCATAGGAATACAAGACAGTCTTGGGGAAGGCGTTGGGGGATGGGAGGCAATGTGCAAATATGAGAATAGGGAAGGAAGAGTCTGAAAGTGTTGAATTGTTATATATGCATGCTGCAGAAATATGTAAGTTGTGAAATAGCTAATACATGACTTGAATTACTGGTAGCCTGTTTCAGTGAAAGTGAATTGCCCTTGACCCAGACAGTGGGTATTTCAGATAAAAAATGACATGTACTGTCTGTGGGATATTTATGTTCTTAAATATTTAGTTTCTGTTCTGGAATTAAACAGACTAGTCATGGCTGAAGGGACATGACTTCTACAAAACTGTAGCTACCTTAATGTTGGTCCTGTAGAATTCATCTTACCAGTTTTTGACAACAATAGTGCTGATCCCAGCAAGTAATCCTAGCACGTGTTCATGGCCAGTGCATATAAATGAGCATTTCCTTCTTGGGAAAGAGATGAATCAAACCTGGAAACGCCTACCTCTCTCTGTTGATTCTAAAGGAGTCCAGATACTGGCTGTTTTGTAGATATATAAAGTTAGATCTTAACATGATCTTAACTATTATATCTTAAATGATCTTAACTATTATATCTTAAATTAATTCTACTGCCAAGGGAAAGAAACAGACATCTCGAGATGTTTAAATATTCTATTACGATAATAGAAATAAATCATTCTTTTAGGATGGGATGAATGAATATCTAAAGGTGTTTATCTCTACACTGTTTATGGAAGCAGTCACTAAATAGCTCAGAAAATTAGCTTCTAGATAGCTAAACGTAGATGACATTGATCTGTATTTGTAGGTTGTAGACCTAAATTGAAATAAAATGTAGGGAATAATCTAGTCTGTCTCATGATATGCACATGGTAGTTCTGGTCCTGATAAGATTATTTGGCAAATTTAGCAAATGTGAAGACCAACAATATCCATCTGATCTGGCTGAACACTTGTAATTGTTTTTCAACAAAAATTAATAACAATAACAAAATAGCATTTACTTCATTGTTTGAGAAAAAAAAAAAAAGTGAATATTTATTCTTTATATAACTATAAATATTTAGGCCATGTTTATAGTTTAATTTAAGTTGTGTCATGACTGTTCTGTATTGTCAATAATTAGGAGTTTTCTTGTTGATCATTAGATATTAACATCCTAGTTCTCTAACACCTCTTCTATTAAGCATACAATTTATTATGTCTTTGTCTGAAATTCCTTTTTGAAGATATAAACAATATTGTACTTTTCAGTGGCTTATTCAATTTCCAGCAACTAGGACAAGAGAATATCTGAGGAGTTGCTATTCTATACAACATCCCCAAGGGCATTTGATTGCAATTAATCAGATACATGCCTAGCTCAGAGACAGATCTGATCAGATTCTGAGTTTATGCAAGTAATAGCAGCAGAAAAAAAAAAAAGAAAAAAAGAAAAAAAGAAAAAAAAAAACTTTTGAATGTCAAGATCTGTGAAGGTTTTAAACAAAATTTAAAATCTTTGAACTTTTTTTTTTTTTTAAATCAAAGATAAAATCTTATAATCTTATTTGGGACAATTAATCTTAAAATCATTTCTGCTGGAGGGTGACTATAGATTTATGATTTATTTTAGACTCCTCTGGATCATTACTGGTAAGAAACCAGTAATGTTTCTGAAAAAAAAAAAAAGTTCTGATTTTTTTTTTTTTTTAACTTCAGAAATTTGCATTCTGATATAACAGTATATCAGAAATGCCTCTGTTATACTGAACCAATAATAATAATAAATAATAATAATAGAAATGCTAAATGTGTTATGCAAGAAACAAAGCTCCTGCTAGCTGGTCTATCTGTTATGAAGGTGCTCAAGGTGTTTTTTTCATTTTGTAGCAATTAAAAAAAAAAAAAACAAAAACATTTTTTCATGTAATTTCAAGGTTTCTTTGAATAAAACTGGATATTCAAGGCAAACTGTATGCTTTTAAACTATTATCTGCTCACATATTTTTAGGTTCCTTCTTTGTTTATTGTGTTCCAAAGGTAGCCTCCATATTCTCTTATATGATGTAGTTCCCCATTTATACTTATATATCCACATAACCACATTTTTGAATATCAAAGTACTCTGAAAACTACAGACTTTTGAGGAAAATTACTTCAGACACTATTATTATTGTTTCTTATTCTTTCAACAACTTATCACCAAGGAAACCATGGTATGATGAAAAAGAAACTGTATTTCTTTAGAAAAGGAAAGAGAGCACTCCCATGAAATGTAGTATTTATAAAGATTAAATGTTTGTTCTGTTTATTGCAGTATGAAAAGTGAAGGACAAAAATGACGTGAAAGTGCAACTCAATTCTGCCCAAAGATTACTTCTCAAATCAAGGGTCACAAACATTATTTCTATAAATACATGTTATGTGTTATAACTCAACCCTGAGGGAAAATAAATAAATAAATAAAAATTAAAAATTAAAAATTAAATAATAGATCTTATGTGCTAGCAAGAAGATTAAAGTCCTTTACCTTGTATAACACATTTCATTTTTAAAGTATTTCTAGATGAATACCAGCTATGTCTGTTTTCAGCAATGATTGTAAGACAAGAGAAATTAAATTATATAGAAGTAACTGAAATAGAAATACTTCCAACTGAGTAAATAGTAAGAAGATCAAAGAATTTGGAAATGCTGTGAGAAAGCTGACTGTAGCTTTTATTACATTGAGTGTTAATGTTACAGTTCTGTGACAAAAAATAAAAATAAAAAAAAAAATAAGGTAAAGAAAGACTGTTTCTAAGGAAATAATTCCAAGTGCTCAGCTAGGAAGATTATCTTCAGCTTGGAGATGACTCTTGTGCTACTCATGGAATGCCCAGTTCCAGCTCATGCCTGTCAAATAGGTATTATTCTGTCTGACTGCCTTCCAGATCCTTAGATAAGTACTGAAGCAACAAAAATGTGTATTCCCAGATATTTGGTATGGTGATTACCAAACATCCAGTCATCTTGGTCCTCTTACTCCTATTTGCTCAGAAATAGTTAAACTACTAGAATAATTTTCTACGTGTAGTCAGATGGAATTCAGAGTACTGATTTAATTGTCAGTGGGAAATATATATATATTTTCTTCTATATGCTTAAATAGAAACAAAACAAAACAAAAACCCAAAAGGATTGTCTGTAGTTGTTTTACTTTTCAAGTATGAATGTGACTATGCTTTCACTAACAATCTATCCCACAATGATACTGCCAAATTCTCTTGTAGGAGGCCTACCAGTAAGAAATGCCAGTCTGATTGATGCTTGCTCTTCTCTTTCTAGGTCCTCACATACATTGTGTCCATTGTTTTTCAGAAAAACAACAACAACAGCAACAAAAAAAAACACCAAGATGTATGGTTCTGTGTATTAGCCCTTGTCACGAGACATGGTTGTTGCTGCTGTTAACTCATTTTTCTTGTCACAAGACCCACTGCTGCAGTATCTGCAGCTTTGTTTGGATGTGAAAGGAATAGTAATTTGTATTAGGTAGCCTTAATGTGTAGTAGATCATTCTTCTACATTTTGATCATAGCTGTAGATTTAAACTTTGATAGTTTGGGTTGGCTAAAGTAGATAAGACATTATTAAATACTAGTTGTGTTGTCATGTTACTGAATGCTGTTTATGACATGTATTGAAAAACAGGAGAAAACAGGAGTTTTAAGGAGTTCATATAGATTTTTTCTTTTCCCAACTCAGACTTTGGCTTTTGCAGACAGACTATCCAATCTCCTCTCCTCTCCTCTCCTCTCCTCTCCTCTCCTCTCCTCTCCTCTCCTCTCCTCTCCTCTCCGCTCCTCTCCTCTCCTCTCCTCTCCTCTCCTCTCCGCTCCGCTCCTCTCCTCTCCTCTCCTCTCCTCTCCTCTCCTCTCCTCTCCTCTCCTCTCCTCTCCTCTCCTCTCCTCTCCTCTCCTCTCCTCTCCTCTCCTCTCCTCTCCTCTCCTCTCCTCTCCTCTCCTCTCCTCTCCTCTCCTCTCCTCTCCTCTCCTCTCCTCTCCTCTCCTCTCCTCTCCTCTCCTCTCCTCTCCTCTCCTCTCCTCTCCTCTCCTCTCCTCTCCTCTCCTCTCCGCTCCTCTCCTCTCCTCTCCGCTCCTCTCCTCTCCTCTCCGCTCCTCTCCTCTCCTCTCCTCTCCTCTCCTCTCCTCTCCTCTCCTCTCCTCTCCTCTCCTCTCCTCTCCTCTCCTCTCCTCTCCTCTCCTCTCCTCTCCTCTCCTCTCCTCTCCTCTCCTCTCCTCTCCTCTCCTCTCCTCTCCTCTCCTCTCCTCTCCTCTCCTCTCCTCTCCTCTCCTCTCCTCTCCTCTCCTCTCCTCTCCTCTCCTCTCCTCTCCTCTCCTCTCCTCTCCTCTCCTCCAGATAATTTCACCTTTTTATATGTCTCTTCTATACAGATTATATTCTTGATTATATACATATATTTAGAACAGTTCAGGGAGTGTTCCTTACCAAGTTCCTTAGGCATTGTTCTAGCCTCATTTTGTTTGTTTGTTTCTTTTGTTTTTCATGTTTTGTGTAAGATTGCTTTCAATTCCTTCTTTACAGAGATTCTACTTTTAAGAGAATGTAAATGCTGAGCAGGATTTACGCTACCAAACTATTTAAAAGGTGGAAAATGTAATGTTCAAATTCCTCTCTGTTACAAGATCTGTGTTTGCTAATTTGGGGGGTCTAATTTACCCCCTGTAAATAAGTAATTCTCATTTACAGTGGCCTGATAATATTTTCCAGCAGGAAGCTGTCACAAGGGATGAGTTGGTTTATTCATAATAGTATAGGATAATTATTTGTGATATAATAATAACAATGCTGCATGCACATCTGTTACTTAGACATTCACATATAGATTTTTTTGTTCTTTTCCTAGATTTCCTATGTTTGTTCATAAAGAATAAAAAAAATAATTAAGAGACAAACTGCAGAATTTCACAGAAAAGAGAAAAGCACAAGTGTTTATGTAGTATGTATATCTGAACATTTGGAGGAAAAAAAAAAAAAAAAAAAAAAAAAAGAAGCATTTCATTGACTTAATTGTCCTAATCTGAAGGTTAAAGTGTTATACAAATGTAGACCTACATGAGTGAGAAAGTGCAAGGAAACAAGAGATACTAAGAGTATTGTTCCCCATAGCAACAGATTCCAGTTCATTTCTAGGAGTGTTCGTCCGTCTGCTATGAATCTAGGATTTTTACTACCTGAAAAAAGACTAGATTCTGTATCCACAGGCCATAATATTCTCCTATGGATTGGTCTTGAAAAGTTGCTACATATTTCTAACAGTCTTTGAACTGATTGATTCACAAATGAGGTGGAATTAGACTTGCATTACTTATTTGAATCAATGGGTTAGGGGAGTTTTGATGTGCAAAAAAATATACCCTTCTACAGTCTCAAGACCACAGGCCAAGGCTGAAAATGAAACCATTTGTAGGATGCAAACATGAAAAATTTACCACGTTTGATAGCATCTCTTTCAATAATTGTACTTTGTCTCTCTGGGATGGAGTTCCACTTCTCTGCAGGGGCCCATACAGTGCAGTGCTCTCCACTTTTACCTAGAACAGTACTAGAACAGCACTGGTATCACACCAGTGTTTTTTCTGTTGCTGAACTGTGCTGACACAGCATCAAGACTCTCTCCAAACTCCCCAACTCCGCCCCCCCCCCCCCCCCCCCCCAACCCCAACAGCCAGCAGGCTGGGGGTAGGCAAGTGATGGGGAGGGAGCATCACCAGGGCAGCTGACCTAAAACAACCAAATGGATATTCCATACTATATGTCACAATCAGCAATAAAAGATGGGAAAGGGAAAGGAGAGGGGGGCTCATGTTATGGGGTTTTGATGTTTTAAAAGCTAGACATGAGCCAGATGTGCACACTTGCAGCCCAGAAGGCCATCAGCATACTGGGCTGCATCAAAAGATGTGTGACCAGCAGATCAAAGGAGGTGATTGTCCCCCTCTACTCTGCCCTTGTGAGGCCCCACTTGGAGTACTTCACCCAGGTCTGGGGCTGCCAGCACAAGAAGGATGTGTACCTGTTAGAACAAGTACAGAGGAGGGTTACAGAGATGACTAGAGTACTGGAGCACCTCTCCTATGAAGAAAGGCTGAGAGAGCTGGGGAAGTTAAGCCTACAGAAAAGAAAGCTCTGTGGAGACCTTATTGTGGCCTTTCAATACTTAAAAGGATTCTTATAGAAAGGATGGAGAAGGACTCTTTACTCATGTAGATAATGATAGGACAAGGGGGAATGGTTTTAATCTGAAAGAACGGATGTTTAAATTGGATGTTAGGAGGAAATTTTTCACTGTAAGAGTAGTGAGACACTGCAACAGGTTTCCAAGATAACTTGTGGATGTCCCATCTGTACTGGGTCTGGCTGGAATGTAAACTTTCCCTGCGGCAGCCCATACAGTGCTGTACTCTGCACTTCTAGCTGGAACAGCAGTGTTATCACACCAGTGTTGTGTCTACTGCTGAGCAGCAGTGGCACAGCATCAGGACTCTCTCTAACCCTCCTAGGGGGTGGGCAAAAAGTGAGAAGAGAAACATCACTAGGGCAGCTGACCTAAACCAATCAAAGGGATATTCCATACCATGTGATGTCACACTCAGCAATAAAAGGTGGAAACAGGAAGAAGAGAGGAGGGGTGGGTTCTCATTCGGAAAACGTCAGTCCTCCTCCCGAACACCGGCTACGTGCACTCAGGCCCTGCTTCAAGGATGTGGTCAAGCATCACTCATTTGTGGGAAGGAGAGAGTAATTTCTTTCCTCTGCACTTCCACATAGCCTTCATTTGTTTTATTTGTTTGTTTTCCTCCCTTTTTCTTCCTTTCCCTCACCTTTTTCCCCTTTAGTTAAGTTGTTTAGTTCATAATAATCTTTCTTTAATTATTATTATTTTTCCCTTTAATTAAATTATCCTTATCTCAACCCGTGAGTTGTCCTTTGCTTTACTTCTTCCCTTCCTCATCTAAGGAGGGGGAGTGAGAGAGCGGTTGTGGTGTTTAGCTGCCCAGCACGGTAAAACCACCGCACCATCCCTGAAGGTATTCAAGGCCAGGCTGAATTGGGGTCTTAGATAACCTGATCCAGTGGGTGAATTCCCTGCCTGTGGCGGGGGAGGGAAGGTGGAGTTAGTTGTTATTTAAGGCCCCTTCCAACCCAAACCATTCTATGTTTCTATGATTCTATATTTAACTAACGACAATTCTGGTGGTGCTAGCAAAATACCTTCAAATTCATGCATCTAACCACAAGACTAAATAATTTGTCTTCTCTGGCTATTTTGTACTTCTCCACTGAAGTGAAGCAAAATAGAAAACCACAGGGCTTAAAATTATGACTAATTAGCCTTAGAGTTTTGTTTATTTACATTTTCACTTCAGGCCTACTTTACAGAAAGCATTGAGTTTTCATTCAGATTTTTATCTGTAATGAAGTCTTTTCAGTATAGAGATGATTCAGTACAATGTTTACATTGTCAACTAGCCTATATTCCACAAATACTATTGGAACATGATTGGCAAGTGAAATGAAGAAGAGTTGCTTCCAGTTTCCAGCAATATCTTAATCCAGTAAAAATCAGTAGGAGGAAGGATATAAGTTTTTCAGAGATTTTTCTTTTTAAGTTTATGTATGTATGATAACTTTTCAAAGCTATTTCCAGTGGTTTTTTTGTTTGTTTGTTTGTTTGTTTTTGTTTTTTCAAAATTCCAGTAAATTTTAAAAACACAGAGTAATAAGAAATCAGTGTCAAATGGCAAGAACCCTTCTTGACTGGTTATAACCAATAAAAATAGATCATAATTTTAGGGTTTTGTTTTGTTTTGTTCCTTTTAATAGCCATTTCTCCTTAACACAGAATGTCTGGTGCAGAGTGATTGGCAAGTTTAAAGCTATATATTTTATTTCACCTTTCTCAATCACCCTCATTATCTTACTCATCCTGAAACTGTGCATATTGTCAGATAAAGTTAAGACCTCATCGAAAAAACATATTTTTAATTTTTGGATTAAAAGTAGTTATTAATAGAACAGGGAAGTCATATCATACTTTGAGACCACAGGTTATAGTTCCTAAACACTACTTGCAAAAGTCTGTCATCAAAACTGACAAGCTGGATAATTTAATGAAATATGATCATGTCACTATTTTTTTCAGTCAATAATTACATGTTCTATTCATTTTAAGATTTTTCTTATAGGACCAGAGCCAAAAGGTGAATACTGGCTTGTTTATTTCAGAACAAAGAACTGAGAGAACACAGCTCTTTGATATGTATTTAATGTATTTGTATTTGTTTGTTTTTAATACTTATTATTATTGTTATACATTATATTCTGTTTTATTTCTAAATTGCAGCAATTTTCCAGAAGTGTCTGAACAGACTGGATCCCTCAGAGAAAGATATGAGATCATTTCTGAGCATCTCCAGTTTATGAACAATAAATTCAGTGGGATTTAATAGATCTCTGCATCATCTATTCCTGTTAGGGTAAACAGATGCTAATAAGAAATATATGGAATAACTTGATTTTGTTCAATTTTGCCTTTCATTCCTTCTAAGAATCACAAAGACTGAAAGCAAACAAACAAACCAAGACCCATTTCCTACAAAAATGACTCTTGTGTCATAATACTGTGATTTTTTTCCATACTATTCAAGTATTCAAGTACTATTCAGTACTCAGAAGTGTTAAACAATCTAAGAACACAACTTTTAAGATTCTTGCATTCACAGAAGAAGAAACTTATATCATGAAAAGAAATATTGTTGTACATTTCTGTCATGTATTGTAGATTAAAGATGTCCATGATGTGTGAGAGAAGTTTCAGCCTGCACAGTGGTTCTCCAAAAACAAAAACTTTACGTATTAGTAATAATATTATTTTTTTGAGTTCTTTTCTAGATATGCCTTGTATGATGGTGACTATTAGTTTGTGTTTTGAAGAATGAAACCTTAAGGATTCACAGTAGTTTTCCAGACTCATTTTTAGTTTCTGTATTTCCAAAGTTGTATGTAAGCTAACACAGAATAAAAAGGATGGATACTTCATCATAACTCATGTTTTATCTGTATGATCAGTATAGTTCAGTTTTAACTATTAATTATAATCCTTCATTGTTTGTTAAATGTTCTGTAGTACATTGTACTAATATACTGTAATTAAATCTTGTCAATAAAAAATACAATTAAATATTTAGCCATTAAGCTTTTTCTGAGAAATGACAAAGTCCAAAACTTTATTTATTTATTTATTTATTTATTTATTTATTTATTTATTTATTTATTTATGTTGGAAATGTGGTAGATGGATTAGGATATCAGGAATTATATTATAAATGGGTATCTCTCAAAACCTCGGTATTCTTTAGAAACATGAGTACATTCAGTTTAATAACCTAGGTTGTGATACCACATAATATTTACAGTAATTAAATTCAATGAAACCTGAATTTATTATCTCCTGCTCTCTATGGGATCAGTACTTGTGCAGAATTAAGAATATATACATATCTATTTCTTCTCAGAAACCTCTGCATTAATATATTAAATTTATTCAATATGTTTAATGAATAGGGACCTAAAAGTTGTTGATTGTGGGAATATCGATGTAATCATAGATCAGATCAAAGAGACCATGCATAAATAGCAGAGCCTTTGTCATAGACTTTTAATCTTTGTTAGCTTCAAAGAGCTAAATGCTGATCTGAATACTGTGCTCCAGCTGGTCAAACTAAACTAACAGAAGACAATAGTAATTAAATATGCTTTAGAAACCATTGCCTAAGATAACTTTCTTGACATTACTAAATGGCTGAGATGGCATTAATTTGAATTTGTCTGAAGCTACTGTCACAGATCCCACATCATACACACCTTATAGCCAACAGCAAAACAAAGAAAACAAACAAAACCACGTTTTAGACAATATCAGAATGAACCCAACTTGTTTCCTCAATCAAACAGCAAATCAGATGCCACAATAACATCCATGACTCCTTAACACATTTCTCTGCTCAAATCATCTGCACCTGCTGCAAGCAGGTCCCGCACTGACTTATAATACTGAGTTAGATGGAAAAATCAAAGGACCAGAGCCAGGAAAAAAAGCAGCAGCTGCTGCAGAAGGTGAGTGAACAGCTAGTAATCATATTGATGACATTACTAATTTATGTAGTTGATAGAATTTAAAATAGGAGTGAGGACTCATCTGTCATCATTGTATCATCCATCATCTCAATGGTGCTCTAAGTAATGTTCAGGCTGTTAATAATTTTAGCTTGTGTTGTTATTTTATGTTACTTTGTTTGGGGATTGTTATTTATTTACTTATTTAAGGCTCAGGGAAAATAAACATATCATGGTGGCAAATAATGAATGCTGAGGTATTTACCTGTTTGCTTTTTTTTTTTTTTTTCCCGTGTTAAAGAAGCAAATACAGTAAACAAAATTTCTTATTTTCTTAAAAATCATATTAAAGAAAAGTTCTACTTTTTCCTACAGTCATGTAGTTAATATTCTATCCAGTCTATAGGTGCACTAAAATGAAAACTTGGCATGTTTCCAAAGTGACATACTTGACAAACAGATGCCTGTGGAACTATTGCTTCCAGCTTTGGAGCAAAAGATGCCAGTTCCACTCTAGACATTCCCATCAGATTGTAATATAATTTTCTGTTGTCTTTTGAAGCTTGGAAGTACCTATTCACTCAGTCTTGAGTTCTTGATCTGCTTGAGGGTTTTTTTTGTTTGTTTGTTTTGTTTTGTTTTGTTTTGTTTTTTTTTTTTTTTTCATAGCAAACTCAGGACTAGTATTTAAAAATCTGCCTTAGATGCACAAGATTTTTAGAAAATTTATGGAAGTCATATGTGAGATGGGCTAAATCTATGCTTCCATTATAATCTCTGCAGATCTAGTCAACATAGTTAATGGCACATGGAGCTATTGATTTTAGCCTAATACAAACATTACAGTTTGATCTACTGTGTACCTTATTTGTCTGTTAAATATATTATCCTGAGCTTCTTGGCCTATAGATACAGGTATAGAATATATAGTCTCACATAGGTATAGACTATAGAAACAGGTGATCAGGCTTATGAGATGAGACTGCTGATAAACATTTTTGCCAAGGTTGAGGAAGGTTCAACAGCATAGATTTCACCTTCAAGTTTCATAGGGTTTCTGCATGATAGTTGATTCTGTTTGGTGGATTTTGGTTACTGGTAGCACAAGAACATGACTGCTTCAATGCATGGATCAGAGCTCTTGTCTCAGATACCTCAGACATGCTGTTGTTTCTGTATAGTCTTTGTAGAGAGATTATTTTTCCATTGCTTTTTTTTTTTTTTTTTTTTTTAGATTTAACAGTATAGGCCAAGGGCTTGCCTCCCATGTTATAAAGATGTGATTGAACCTGGAAGTGGAAGCTATGAAAAGCTATTGATTCAGTGACAGCAGCATGGTTTTGTAAGTGAAACAAAAGAGAGAGAAAAAGGTTTCTCTAAACCTTAAATTACCTATTTTTGCAGTAACTTGTTCTTTCACTGTTCGCTTTTTTTTTTTAAGTTCATTTAATATAGTTGAATAGATTGTATAGCAGTTGTTCAAGAGGGAATTTTTTTTTTTCATGGGATAAGGAAGGAACACATACACAGTCAAACAATGTAGTACTTTGATTGATGAGTACATGTGGAAAATAAGAGATTTTCATGAAACCTATTTTTCTGTGGTGTGATTCCCTGTCATCACTGTTGATCCTCATTACTGAGGAGAAGTGTCAAGATGTACTTTTGACACTATTATTCTCAAAGCAATAACAAGTAATTGTTTTTCTGTATGAATATTTATTTTTCCTGAAATATGTCCATTCCTTCTTCAGTCTTGGACCAGATTATGCATTAACCTACACATAAAAATAAGCATGAAAAAGAAACACCTTCTTCTGTGTGGACTATGTTGCCATGGGCTTGGGGGGAAAAAAAAATAAAAAAAATAAAAAATGCACTTCTCTCAGAAAGTATAAGCAGCAATATGATTTACTGATAACAAAACTTATAAAATACAATAAATATATATAATTATTATTATATAATAACTACATAACTTATACAATAATATGATACAATATTACATAAGGTATTATATAAAAATATATTAATCATAATATAATAGTTATGTAATAATTATAATAATTAATATATATTAATTAAATATACTACATAGAGACTGTATATGAAACTGTTTTAGGTGACATTACATCAGGGAAACCCTCCCATTGAGTTTCCAGCAGGTCTAGGGAAGTGATTGTCCCCCTGTACTCTGCTCTGGTGAGGCCACACCTCGAGTACTGTGTTCAGTTTTGGGCCCCTCACTACAAGAAGGACATCGAGGTGCTCGAAAGAGTCCAGAGAAGGGCGACGAAGCTGGTGAGGGGTCTGGAGAACAAGTCTTACGAGGAGCAGCTGAGGGAGCTGGGTTTGTTCAGCCTGGAGAAAAGGAGGCTCAGGGGCGACCTTATCGCTCTTTATAAGTACATTAAAGGAGGCTTTAGCGAGGTGGGGGTTGGTCTGTTCTCCCATGTGCCTGGTGACAGGACAAGGGGGAATGGGCTAAAGGTGTGCCAGGGGTGTTTTAGGTTGGATATTAGGAAGAACTTCTTTACTGAGAGGGTTGTGAGGCATTGGAATGGGCTGCCCAGGGATATGGTGGAGTCACCATCCCTGGAGGTCTTTAAAAGACATTTAGATGTAGAGCTTAGGGATATGGTTTAGTGGAGGACTTGTTAGTTTTAGGTCAGAGGTTGGACTCAATGATCTTGAGGTCTCTTCCAACCTAGACAGTTCTGTGATTCTGTGTAATTCTGAGGTTAAGAGTGGACCTCCTTGCTTTCTAATCTCCTTGAACTGAAGAAGTAAGGAGCCTAGATGTGACTGAATCCATTCCTAGTCCTAGATTTGGTTGAGAGATTATGTCTAAAGGATTATGTCTAAATGATTATATGCATTACACAAATCCTTTATGCAGTTTACTTCACATTAACATGATGTTAGTTCCCAATCCACTTCCTGAATATCGATAGCAACAGGGTCATCTCAATCTGCAGAAGCAACCTTGGGAGACATCCTTGCCTAAGCCAACATCCTGGTGTGCAGCCTGCTGTCATGTCAGGAGAGCTCAAGCAGCTCTTCGTCTGCCCACTGTATATGGGGTAAGATGATTTACTCATGGTTACATTTATATACAGATGATAGTTTTCTTTCAAATTTATCTTGAGTCAGACTTTCTTTTGGCCAGCACTGCTGTTGTGTAGGTCCTCCGTGGGCTGCAGTGTGGAGACTGGCTCTGCTGTTATACACCATGGTCTGACGGGTAAGAGCCTGCTCCACCATGGGAATCTCCATAGGCCATGGGGGACATTATGATCCAGCTCCTGGATCACCTCCTTCTTTTCATCTTCACTGACCTTAGTGTCTACAGGGTTCTTTCGCTCTACGTTTTCCCATTCTGCTCTCCCAGTTGTTCTCTCAGCTATTGCAGAGCAGTTTTTTTCCCTTTCCGAATTCTGCTCTCACAGAGGCACAACCAGCATTGCTCATTGGCTCAGCTCCGGTCAGCAGAGGGTTCTTAGAATCATAGAATAATTAAGGTTGGAAAAGCCCTTCAAGATCATGTGGTCCAACCATCACCATACTACCAATACCAGCCACTAAAACGATGTCTCTAAGTGCCACGTACAACATTTCCTTAAACAACCACAGGGACTGTGACTCCACCACTTCCCTGGGCAACACATTCCAATGCCTGACTACTCTTTCTGAGAACAAATGTTTCCTAATTTCCAACTTTAATCTCCCCTGGCACAATTTGAGGCCATCCCCTCTAATATTATCACTAGTTAGCTGTGAGAAGAGGCCAATCTTCGGATCCTAAAAACTTCCTTTCAGGTTGTCATGGTTTAACCCAGCTGGCAGCTAAACATCACACAGCTGTTCACTCACCCTCCCCCCTCCCTCTCTGGGACGGGGGAGAGAAATGGAAAATGAAGCCCGTGAGTTGAGATAAAGACAGTTTAATAAGACAGGAAGATTAGTAATAATAATAATAATAATAATAATAATACAATGATGATAATAGTACTACTATTATCATCAATATTAATAGTACTACTACTGTAATAATGTGTACAAACAAGTGATGCACAGTGCAATTGCTTACCACCCGCTGACAGATGCCCAGCCTAACCCCAAGCAGTCCGGCCCCCCTCCCCCGGCTAGCCACCCCTATCGTTTAGCATGATGTCAGATGGTACCGAATACCCCTTTGGCTCGTTTGGGTCACCTGTCCTGGGTCTGTCCCCTCCCAGCTCTTGCTGCACCCCCAGCCTGCCCGTTGGCAGGACAGAGCAAGAAGCTGAGATGTCCTTGGCTTAGTATAAGCACTGCTCTGCAACAATGCAACAATTAAAACATCGGGGTGTTATCAGCATTCTTCTCATCCTAAGCCAAAACATAGCATTCTACCAGCTACAAGGAAGAAAATTAACTCTGTTCTAACTGAAACCAGGACATCTATCCACCCCTTTTTCCATACCATTTATGTCATGCTCAGGTTACACTCTTTCCCATACATTCTAATTAGTTACCGTTTTCATCTAGGGTATATAGTAGTCATGGTAGTGATAACATACAGTATTATATAGTATTTAACATGGTACAATTCAGTTTATGGGCTGTTCTCACCCAGTATTAAATCTCCTTGAGGTACACACCGGACCTCTCCGTTCTTTTGCATCACCCACCAAGTGTATCCAGGTCCCTGAGCAAAACCAATTCCACGAATGGGTTTGCCTTTTCCTGAGACAGGAGTAGCCCAGACTGTTTTACCCAGCATATTTCTTACATGCACTACAGGAACTTTATCCCCATCTACAGTATGTAACAGGTTTGATTGGGCAGGTCCAGCTCGGTTGGCAGATCCTCTAGTCTTGACTAACCAGGTGGCCTTTGCCAAATGCGTATCCCAATTTTTGAATGTCCCAGCGCCCATTGCTTTCAGTGTAGTCTTTAACAGTCCATTGTATCGTTCAACTTTCCCGGAGGCTGGTGCATGATAGGGGATGTGATACACCCACTCAATACCATGTTCTTTGGCCCAAGTGTCTATAAGGTTGTTTCAGAAATGAGTTCCATTGTCTGACTCTATTCTTTCTGGGGTGCCATGTCACCATAGGACTTGCATTTCAAGGCCCAGAATAGTGTTCCGGGCGGTGGCATGAGGCACAGGATATGTTTCCAGCCATCTGGTGGTTACTTCCACCATTGTCAGTACATGGCGCTTGCCATTGCGAGTTTGAGGGAGTGTGATGTAATCAATCTGCCAGGCCTCTCCATATTTATATTTCAGCCATCGTCCTCCATACCAAAGAGGCTTTGACCATTTGGCTTGCTTGATTGCAGCACATGTTTCACAGTCACGAATAACCTGTGCTACAGCGTCCATGGTCAGGTCCACCCCTCGATCACGAGCCCATCTGTATGTTGCATCTCTACCTTGATGGCCTGAGGTGTCATGGGCCCATTGGGCTATAAATAATTCACCTTTATGCTGCCAATACAGGTCCACCTGAGCTGCTTCAATCTTAGCAGCCTGATCCACCTGCTGGTTGTTTTGATGTTCTTCAGTAGCCCGATTCTTGGGCACATGAGCATCTACGTGGCGTACTTTCACAGCCAGGTTCTCTACCCGAGCATCAATATCTTGCCACAGTGCAGCAGCCCAGATGGGTTTGCCCCTGTGCTGCCAGTTGTTTTGCTTCCATTGCTGTAACCATCCCCACAGGGCATTTGCTACCATCCATGAATCAGTGTAGAGATAGAGAACTGGCCATTTTTCTCGTTCAGCAATGTCTAAAGCCAGCTGAATGGCTTTCACTTCTGCAAACTGACTCGATTCACCTTCTCCCTCAGCAGCTTCTGCAACTCGTCGTGTAGGACTCCATACAGCAGCCTTCCATCTCCGATGCTTCCCCACAATACGACAGGACCCATCAGTGAACAGAACATATTTCTTCTCATTCTCTGGTAACTGGTTGTACAGTGGGGCTTCTTCAGCACGACCCACCTCCTCCTCTGATGATATCCCAAAGTATTTGCCTTCTGGCCAGTCCATAATCACTTCCAATATTCCTGGGTGACTGGGGTTTCCTATTCGAGTCCGCTGAGTAATCAGTGCAACCCACTTGCTCCATGTAGCATCAGTTGCATGATGTGTAGAGGGGACCCTTCCCTTGAACATCCAGCCTAGTACCGGCAATCGGGGTGCTAGGAGGAGCTGTGCTTCAGTACCGACCACCTCCGAAGCAGATCGAACTCCTTCATATGCTGCCAATATCTCCTTTTCAGTTGGAGTATAGCAGGCCTCAGATCCTCTTCATCCCCAACTCCAAAACCCCAGGGGTCGACCCTGAGTTTCCCCAGGTTCTTTCTGCCAGAGGCTCCAGGTGGGGCCATTCTCCCCGGCTGCAGTGTAGAGCACATTCTTTACATCTGGTCCTGTTTGAACTGGCCCAAGGGCTACTGCATGGACTATTTCCTGCTTGATTTGTTCAAAGGCTTGTCGTTGCTCAGGGCCCCATTCAAACTCATTCTTCTTACGGTTTACTTGGTAGAGAGGGTTTACAATCAGACTGTAATTTGGGATGTGCATTCTCCAAAACCCCACAACACCTAGGAAAGTCTGTGTTTCTTTTTTGTTAGTTGGTGGAGACATAGCTGTTATTTTGTTGATCACATCCATTGGGATTTGACGACGTCCATCTTGCCATTTTATTCCTAAAAACTGGATCTCTCGTGCAGGTCCTTTGGCTTATTTTTTTTTATGGCAAAACCGGCTTTCAGAAGGATTTGGACTATTTTCTTCCCTTTCTCGAAAACTTCCTCTGCTGTGTCACCCCACACAATAATGTCATCGATGTACTGCAGGTGTTCAGGAGCTTCCCCCTGCTCCAGTGCAGATTGGATCAGTCCATGGCAAATGGTAGGGCTGTGTTTCCACCCCTGGGGCAGCCAATTCCAAGTATATTGGACTCCCCTCCAAGTGAAAGCAAATTGTGGCCTGCACTCTGCTGCTAGAGGGATGGAGAAAAATGCATTAGTGATATCAGTTGTGGTGCACCACTTGGCTGCCTTCGATTCAGGTTTGTACTGGCGTTCCAGCATGTCTGGCACTGCAGCATTCAGTGGTGGCGTGACTTCATTCAGGCCACGATAGTCCACTGTTAGTCTCCACTCGCCATTAGACTTTCTCACTGGCCATATGGGACTATTGAAAGGTGAATGAGTCTTGCTGATCACTCCTTGGCTCTCCAATTGACAAATTAGCTTATGGATGGGAATCAGGGAGTCTCGGTTAGTGCGATGTTGCCGCCGGTGCACAGTTGTGGTAGCGATTGGCACTTGCTGTTCTTCGACCCTCAGCAACCCCACAACAGAGGGGTCCTCTGAGAGACCAGGCAAGGTAGATAATTGTTTAATGCCCTCTGTCTCTAAGGCACTATACCAAAAGCCCACCGGAACCCTTTTGGGTCCTTGAAATATCCTCTTCTAAGGTAGTCTATGTCAAGGATACATGGAGCATCTGGGCCAGTCACAATGTGGTGCTTTTCCCACTCATTCCCAGTCAGACTCACTTCAGCCTCCAATACAGTCAACTGCTGAGATCCCCCTGTCACTCCATAAATACAGATGGGCTCTGGCCCTTTATAGCTCGATGGCATTACAGTACATTGTGCACTGGTGTCTCCTAAAGCCTTATACTTCTGTGCGTCTGACGTGCCAGGCCATTGAATCCACACAGTTCAATAAACTCGATTGTCCCTTTCCTCCCCCTGGCTGGAGGCAGGGCCCCCCTAATCCTGGTCAGAATCTTCTTCGTTTCTGCGTTTGAAGGACTGTCTGCTGGAAGTTGGAGCAGCAAACTTTTCAGAGAATCCTTTTTTCCTGATTGTTTTCTTTTGCAACTCACGTACCCGTGCCTCTAGGGTCGCAGTAGATTTTCTATCCCATTTTCTCATGTCCTCTCCATGGTCTCATAAGTAAAACCACAGGGTGGCACGGGGTGATTACCCACCATATCGTCTTCCTTGTGTGGATGAACGCCTACCCCTGATAGCTGAGACACTGCTTTGTACAGGTGCAGAGGAGAATAATCTCTCTTCAAGTTGGTGAACCTTTTCAGAAAGTTTCTCCCAAGTGTTCTCTTCTGGTCGGTGGACGCTGGTTGGTTCAGGTGGGGAGGAGGATAGATTCTCTTTGAGTTGGTGGAACTCTTCAGAAAGTTTCTCCACAGCTGAGAGGCAAGCCTGTAAGGAAGAGGAGAGACTTTCTTCGTACTGCCGAAGTTGTTTAGCCACTTCATCCACTGTGGGTTTTTCATCATCTTTCCAGGCCATTATTGCCAATGAGCTGGCATATGATAATGGTGCACTCAGTACAAACTTCCACCACATGAGTCATGTACACCTGACTTCATCTGGATCTTTGGATGTTTGTCTGAGGTCTGGATCCTCATAAATTACTTCCCGTACAGCTAATTCCCTCAGGTACTGGATTCCCTTCTCCATAGTGGTCCACTTGCCTGGTAGACATAAAAGTTCTTCCTTGAAGGGATACCTTTCCCTCACAGCTGAGAGGAGATGCCTCCAGAGGCTGTTAGATTGTGCTCCATCTGCAATTGCTTTGTAAATGCCTGCGTTTCTAGCAAGGGATCCCAGCCGTCTGGCTTCCCTGCCGTCTAATTCCACACAATTGGCTCCAGTGTCCCAGCACCGGAGCAGCCAGGTGACAAGCTGCTCACCTATACAGTGAACAAAGTCTTTTCGCACATCTCATAGCTCATGCTCGTATAGGTTTCGGGTAGTTACTGTTGATTTTTCGGCATCCTCATCTTCCTCCTCCTGAATCCTTGATGGCCCAGCATCGTCGTCTCTATACCGAGATTTGGCAGAAATCTCTCTGTGTTCTAAACGATTTGAATCTCATTTTTTCACCTTCTCTACAGGGGCAACTTGCACTGCTACAGCTCATTTCTCTGACCCCGTTACAGGGTCTGCCACAGGGGTTGGAATACCCTCTGCAGGGTCAACTTGCACTGCTACAGCTCGTTTCTCTGACCCAGACACAGGAGCTGGAGTGGCTGCAGGAGCTGGAGCAGCTGCGGGAACTGGAACTGGAGCAGGTGCAGGAGCTGGAACTGGAGGGGCTGCAGAGTCCACTGTAGGGGTCGCAGTGGCCATTGGATCTGTCACAGGACTTGGAGTGGCCGCAGGGTCTGTCACTAAGTTCATAGAATCATAGAACCATAGAATATCCTGAGTTGGAAGGGACCCTTAAGGATCATCAAGTCCAACTCTTGACACCGCACAGGTCTACCCAAAAATTCAGACCATGTGACTAAGTGCACAGTCCAATCTCTTCTTAAATTCAGACAGGCTCGGTGCAGTGACCACTTCCTTGGGGAGCCTGTTCCAGTGTGCAACCACCCTCTCTGTGAAGAACCCCCTCCTGATGTCAAGCCTAAATTTCCCCTGCCTCAGCTTAACCCCGTTCCCGTGGGTCCTGTCACTGGTGTTAATGGAGAAAAGGTCTCCTACCTCTCGACACCCCCTTACGAGGAAGTTGTAGACTGCGATGAGGTCTCCCCTCAGCCTCCTCTTCTCCAGGCTGAACAGGCCCAGTGCCCTCAGCCGTTCCTCGTACGTCTTCCCCTCCAGGCCTTTCACCATCTTCGTAGCCCTCCTCTGGACACTCTCCAACAGTTTCATGTCCTTTTTATACTGTGGTGCCCAGAACTGCACACAGTACTCGAGGTGAGGCCTCACCAGCGCAGAGTAGAGTGGGACAATCACCTCCCTTGACCTACTAGCGATGCCGTGCTTGATGCACCCCAGGACACGGTTGGCCCTCCTGGCTGCCAGGACACACTGCCGGCTCATATTCAACTTGCTGTCTACCACGACCCCCAGATCCCTCTCTTCTAGGCTGCTCTCCAGCATCTCATCGCCCAGTCTGTACGTGCAGCCAGGGTTTCCCCGTCCCAGGTGCAGGACCCGGCACTTGCTCTTATTGAACTTCATGCGGTTGGTGATTGCTCAGCTCTCCAACCTATCCAGATCCCTCTGCAAGGCCTTTCCACCCTCATTCGAGTCCACAACTCCTCCAAGTTTGGTGTCATCAGCAAACTTGCTCAAAATACCTTCTATTCCTACATCCAGATCGTTTATAAAAATATTGAAAAGTACCGGCCCTAAAATGGAGCCTTGAGGGACCCCACTGGTGACCGCCCGCCAGCCTGACGCAGCCCCATTTACCATAACCCTTTGGGCCCTGCCCGTTAGCCAATTGCTCACCCATCGTATGATGTTTTTATTTAGCTGTATGGTGGACATTTTGTCCAGTAGGATCCTATGGGAAACCGTGTCAAAAGCCTTGCTGAAGTCCAAAAAAATCACATCAGCTGGTTTTCCTTGGTCCACCATACGGGTGATCTTACCATAAAAGGAAATCAGGTTAGTTAGGCAGGACCTACCCTTCAGAAACCCATGCTGGCTGGGACCAATGACTGCTTTGTCCCCCAGGTGCACCTCAATAAGTTTGAGAACCATCTTCTCCATGATTTTACCAGGCACTGACGTGAGACTGACAGGCCTGTAATTGCTAGGGTCTTCTTTCTGACCCTTCTTGAAAATCGGCACAACATTTGCCAGCTTCCAGTCTACTGGGACCTCTCCAGATTCCCAGGATCGTTGAAAAATAATTGAGAGAGGTTCCACGATGACGTCCGCCAGCCCTTTCAGCACCCGGGGATGAATCCCATCCGGACCCATGGACTTCTAGGGATCCAGGTGGAGCAGCAAATCCCGCACACGTTCAGGGTCGGTTGGGAGTTTGTCATCCCCACCGTCCCGGTCCTCCAGCTCAGGGCACCCTGGGTCCCGAAGCCCATCATCAGCATTGAAGACAGAGGCAAAGAAGGCGTTAAGCATCTCTGCTTTGCCTATGTCATTGTCTGTGAGGAGACCTTCCCTATCAAGGAGCGGCCCTATGTATTCTTTAGTTCTCCTTTTTCCATTCACATATCTAAAAAAACCCTTTTTATTTTCTCTCACAGACACAGCCAGCTTCAACTCTAGGTGTGCTTTAGCCACACGAATTTTCTCCCTACAAACACGAACAGCATCCCTGTATTCTTTCCATGACACCTGGCCCTCCTTCCAGTAGCGAAACACTCTCTGTTTCCGCCTAATCTCCATTAGAATGTTCCTGGTCAGCCATGCAGGCCTCCTGCCGCGCCTGCCTGACTTGCGATATTTAGGAATTGCCTGATCTTGTGCTTCTAGGAGGCATCGCTTAAAGAATGACCAGCACTGGTGGACATCGAGGCCTTCAAGAGCAGTTTCCCAGGGGACCTTGCTGACTAGTTCCCTGAGCAGCCTGAAGTCCGTTTTCCCCATATCCAGGGATGAGGTTTTGGTGGCACTTTTCCTTCTGTCACCGTAAATTTTGAACTCAACCATGGTCGCTATGACCGAGGCGGCCACCAATCACCACATCTCCCACCAGACCCTCTCTGTTTTCTAGCAACAGGTCTAGGAGGGCACCTTTCCTAGTTGGCTCCGTTAGCACCTGCACCAAGAAGTTATCATCTAGGTGCTTCATGAACCTCCTGGACTTGCTCGTGTCAGCCGTGTGGCACTCCCAGTTAACGTCTGGCAAGTTGAAGTCCCCCATAAGGACAAGGGGAGTTAATCTCGAGGCCTCTCTTAGTTCTGTAAAGAATAATTTATCGGCGCTATCGTTCTGGCCAGGCGGTCTGTAATAGACTCCCACAACGACATCCCCTTTATTCGTTCGTCCCTTGATCCTTACCCAGAGGCTCTCAACTTTGCCATCGCCGACCTGGAGTTCCACACAGTCCAGCCCCTGCTTCACATACATCGCCACCCCACCACCTCGCCTACCCTGCCTGTCCCTCCTGAAGAGCCTGTAACCATCTATCGCAACACCCCAGTCACAGGACTCATCCCACCAGGTTTAGCTTATGCCGATGATGTCGTAGTTGCGGGACTGAGCCAGGACTTCTAGCTCATCCATTTTATTCCTCATACTGCGTGCGTTCGTGTAGAAGCATTTCAGGTGCGTCTCCTTACACTCAGCACCTTGTGGATCTAACCGAAGGACCTCACTGGCACACAGCCCCTCTGATTCTAGCGTACCATCCCTTAGGCCTTCACCGGCGTGCCTGGTTTTAGCCCCTTCCCCCTTCGACTCTATATATAGAGTTGATAGCAGTATCAATGGCAGCTCGATAAGCATGAGCCAGGCCCCAGCATGTTACAATGATTTGTGTCACTTTGGAACTGCCAGAATCATGACCCCTTTTTTTCAAGCATTCTACCATTTTTTTAGGATTTTGCAGTTGTTCAGGGGTGAATTTCCAAACCACCAGGGGTGCCAACTGCTCTAGATGCCTGCCCATATCCTCCCATACTCCCTGCCACTCACAACTATACTGCCTCTGGGCAGATCTCCGGATGAGCTTCCTAAGTAGTTGTTAAGCAAAACCTGAAGCAAATTCAGGAGGCATAACAACAAGACCATGCTGGTCTGAGTATCCCAAGGATATTCAATATCTTGGAGAGCTATTGTAACAAGCTCAGAGGATAAGAGGGTGGTGAAGGAGAAAGGGAGAGTGATCAAGAAAGAAAAAATATCTTCCCCTTTCCCCCCCACAGATTGACTCCCTAATGAAAAAAGGCAACAGGTATAATTGCTAATAGTTTCCAAGATACGGTGAAGAAGCCTGGTGCTATGAAATATTTTTAATGTTATATATCAGCTGATTCAGCTGATTATTATGGATAACATAAAGTTTCTGTGTGCTGACTATGGCCTTAAGAACTACTATAAATAAAACAAAAACAAAACAAAGCAAAGAAACAAACAAACAAACACAAATCGTGTAGTAATCTCTTTGAATCATCTGGAATATTTTGTATTTATATTTCCCTACTTAAACAATGGGAGCATCCCCAGTATTAAAAACTGTCTTCTATTTTCTCCTAATTTGATCCCATAATCAGACCTTACAAAATAATAAATATCAATAATAATCTTGTTCCCACTGCACATTCTTAGAAAGAAAAAAACAAAGCAAGCCCCCCCCCCCCCAAAAAAAAAAAAAAAAAAAAAAAAGATTATTATTTGAGAAGTGGCAGAATCGAGAAAATCAGAAGGGAAATTACAAATAAATATTGCTTGAATATTGCTGTGGCATGGGAAAGGGAAAAGCTATGGGGATATATTTCTAGCCAGAAAAGAGAGCACAAGAGGCCAAGAAGTAAAGAAACTGGAATCATGAATTAAATTTTTCAGCTTGATACCAAAATTTATTATTAACTATTAATTAATTAAACTAATTATTAACTAATTATTAACTATTTCCCTTCAAGAGTGTTTTATGTTTTTGGTGTTTTTTTTTTTGTTTGTTTGTTTGTTTGTTTTTTTTATCCTTTTAGAGCATGGTGTTTTATTTCTTTTGGTTTTCAAAAGTAGGATTCATCTCACTTGACTAAAGGTATCCAAAAAATTTATATTTAGTCTAAATCTATAGACATCCTTTGAAAACAAGAGGTTGTGCCTCCGTAGAACTGTTAACCTCACCTGTCTTAGGACACTGACATTCATCCTCTGTATGAAAAATCTATTTTTTATGAGATACTTTAATTAGAATAAAATAATAATAAGTTATATTGTTGGCTCAACATAAATGCTAATTCAAGTTTCTAAACCTGGGTGCTGCCTGGTCAGCATTTATGTATGCCAACATTTTTCATTCTGATTGATGTTGGATGCTGATTAGCCATTTACAATATCCTCATGTCTTCACTCAGGCTAATGGCAAATGACTGCATTATTTCTTGCCAGTAGCAAGTCGGAAAGAAAAGAAGGTGTTCTTTAGACCATGTAATGCAGTGATTATAACATGCTCATTTACAATAAAAGTCATGAAAGGTATTTCTCCAGAACTTTCCCATAAGACTCAAGAGGTGTGTTGTTTCTTCTGAACTATAGAATATAGACAAATTCAGTAAACAATACACTAAAATGAAAGAGATAAATGGTAATGTCCAGGGCTATTCTTAAAAGTATTCAAAGCTCATTGTTACTACCTCTGCAGTAACACCAAAATTCTTAATATTCACTTAACTTGCTATGCCTTTTTACACAGTGAATGTTTGTTGATCTGCTTGTTGTGAAGTGGTAAAATCAATGCCTATTTTCTACATGAAAAATTCTACAAAGTAAATGTTTATCTAACTTTTCATACGTATCTTAAAAAAAAACTACTTTTAAAGGTAATCACAGAATCATGGAATGGTTGTTTGTGAATATCTATACACTGTTTTAAGTGACAGCTCTTATTCTAACTCCAATGACCTCATCTATATGAAATATTTACAAGGGTCCCAGAGAAGGACATGCACTTTTATTTGAATACATATCAGTAGAAACGCACTTTTAGAGGATAAAATGTCTTGATCTGCAAAGCTTCAGATGAAAAATTTATGTGGCTAATCAAATGGGCTAAGGATTGAAATAGATGGAGTTTTTAAGGAAAAGAAAAAAAAAAAAAAAAAGAGGACATTTAGTTAAGAAACTAAAGATAATAAAAATACTATCAAACAAGATAAATAAGAATCAAAAGATGTTAGGTAGTTACGGGTTAACAAAACAATTGTGAAATCAAACTATTCCAGATAGATTATATTCTTGAGAATATTTCTAGCATCACACCTACAACTTTTGTTGACTTCTCAACACATAGTTTACATATTTATTACTGTTTTGTATCTAAAACATAAAAATAAAAATAATAAAAAAGAATTTATGCAGACTGTAAAAGTTTCTCAGGATTTCAAACAAAACAAAACACTGTAGTTAAGCACCTGTAAGCATTTATAAACATTTTATTTAGTGATTATTTTGTTTTTGTCATTTAATTTTCCAGCTCATGGACAGTTTCTGTTTCAAGTTTAAAAGCAAATAACTTCAGATGGTTTTGAATGATTCATCTCTATAAGTGAAGTTTGCAACAGTTCCATATGTTTTTTAGAAATGGAAATTAATGACAAATTTAAAATGGTAGGTTTAAACAGTAGGTTGCATATATGCTTGTGTATATCTTCAGTCAGTTATTTCCTTAGGACTCTTTTTTTTTTTTTTTTTTCCCAACACTTATGCACAAAAGAATAACTACAGGCTGTCATATTTATTTTATTACAGATAGCTGATGTGATTTGGGTTCAGGCTGTGTATTCTCATTAATCATAAAACAAAATTATAAATGAAATTTATAAGGAAAATATATTTCCTTTTGTCCTGGTTTCAGTTAGAACAGAATTAATTTTCTTCCTAGTAGCTGGTGGAATGCTGTGTTTTGGCTTAGGATGAGAAGAGTGCTGATAACACCCCAATGCTTTAATTGTTGCAGAGCAGTGCTTATACTAAGCCAAGGACATTTCAGCCTTTTGCTCTGTCCTGCCAATGGGCAGGCTGGGGGTGCAGTAAGAGCTGGGAGGGGACAGACCCAGGACAGGTGACCCAAACTAGCCAAAGGGGTATTCCATACCATCTGATGTCATGCTAAACAATATATAGGGGTGGCTAGCCGGGGGGAGGGGGCTGGACTGCTCGGGGTTAGGCTGGGCATCGGTCAGCGAGTGGTGAGCAATTGCATTGTGCATCACTTGTTTGTACATACTATTATTACTTTCGTATTATCACTATTGTATCATTATTATTATTATTGTTATTATTATTTTTGTTATTATTATTTTCCTGTCTTATTAAACTGTCTTTATCTCAACTCACGGGCTTCACTTTCCATTTCTCTCCCCCGTCCCAGAGAGGGAGGGGGGAGGGTGAGCGAACGGCTGCGTGGTGTTTAGCTGCCGGCCAGGTTAAACCACGACACCTTTATAAGGAAAATGTATAAGGCAAGGAGAAGAGAAGAGAAGAGAAGAGAAGAGAAGAGAAGAGAAGAGAAGAGAAGAGAAGAGAAGAGAAGAGAAGAGAAGAGAAGAGAAGAGAGAGAAGAGAAGAGAAGAGAAGAGAAGAGAAGAGAAGAGAAGAGAAGAGAAGAGAAGAGAAGAGAAGAGAAGAGAAGAGAAGAGAAGAGAAGAGAAGAGAAGAGAAGAGAAGAGAAGAGAAGAGAAGAGAAGAGAAGAGAAGAGAAGAGAAGAGAAGAGAAGAGAAGAGAAGAGAAGAGAAGAAGGGAAGGGAAGGGAAGGGAAGGGAAGGAAGGGAAGGGAAGGGAAGGGAAGGGAAGGGAAGGGAAGGGAAGGGAAGGGAAGGGAAGGGAAGGGAAGGGAAGGGAAGGGAAGGGAAGGGAAGGGAAGAAAAAACGAAAAGAAAAACGAAAAGAAAAACGAAAAGGAAAGGGAAGGGAAGGGAAGGGAAGGGAAGGGAAGGGAAGGGAAGGGAAGGGAAGGGAAGGGAAGGGAAGGGAAGGGAAGGGAAGGGAAGGGAAGGGAAGGGAAGGGAAGGGAAGGGAAGGGAAGGGAAGGGAAGGGAAGGGAAGGGAAGGGAAGGGAAGGGAAGGGAAGGGAAGGGAAGGGAAGGGAAGGGAAGGGGAAGGGAAGGGAAGGGAAGGGAGGGAAGGGAAGAAAGCCAGAGCTGCAGCCCATGGAGAGGAGCCTGCACAGGAGCAGGAGGTCTGGGGCGGGGCTCTTGGGGGACCAATGCTAGAACAGTTTTTGAATATTTTCAGCCTGTGAAAAGCCCACATAGGATCAGCTTAGGAAGGATCCTGTGGTCGGGACCTCATGCTGAAGCAGGGCAAAAGAGTGACCCTGAAGGAGTCAGAGATGATGAAGATCACAAAGTGTTATGGACTGACCATATCTCCCATTCCCCTGTGCTGCTCAGGGGAATTAGATAGAAGGTGAATGGGGAGAAAGGTGTTTTTAGCTTGCATTTAGTTTCTCACTGTTCTATTTTGCTAGTGATAGGAAATAAATTATATTAGTATGTCTATTCTGAGTTTGTTTTGTACTTGACAATAATTGTTGAGTGATCTCCCTGTCCTTACCTCAACACTTGAACCCTTTCCATTGTATTTCCTTCCAAGAGGAGGAGTGAGAAAAAGGTTGTGGTGGAGTTTAGGTGCTCAGTGGGTGAAACCACTCCATGGCTACTGCCAAGGGCGGGGGGGAGGGGTTCTGAATTTGGGATATCCTTTTTTTTTTTTTTTCTTCCCTTGATTTTATGACATAATAAGTATAACACAATAAAGGTAATAAAAGACAACAATAAACATTTGCTTTTTGAAATACTTTATTTCCAAAACCACCACCCCAAGTTACCTCATTTACCTGCATATTGTCCAATATATCTACCTGACTTTGCAAGGCTGTGCTTTTCCTTTGGGATCCCTGAGAAGCTTCCTTTGCCTTAAAGATTTGGACCTTTCCCCACTCTGATATATATTTTTATATCAATTATTATATGCAACTAGAAATCTCTTTCATCGTTTAAGCTCCAGTAAACTATTTAAATGAAATTGTTTAGCAGTGAGTACATTTTATGAAGAGTAAAGAAAATCGTATTTGCAATTCTCTGTATGTAAGCTTATAATTATTTGAAAAATTTAGACCAGGAGGCGTGTTCTCTGCAGAACTTGATTTAAGAGGATGAGGCATATTCCACACTTTATGTAGGGTGTCTCATGTAACATATACAATAATATGCTTCATATATGCCAATGTTGTGTCAGAGCAAAAATCCATTAAAGCCACCATCAAATCTCCAACAGAGACAGTAATGTATGTTGAGAAAAAGAATATATGAAACAGGAAAGATAAAGGTATTCTCTTGGAGATTTTGTAAGTTTCTGGCACAATTCCACTGTCATTAAATCTATTAAAAGAAAAATTCCTGTTCCCACTTATATCTAACATAGTTAAAGGCCTACCACAGACTCCCTGAACTTCTCTTCTGTTGCCTTTACCTGCTTTACATGATCTGTCCACTTGGTCCTATAGAGATTGCTGCACAATTAACCAGATGAATGAAGGGGAAAATGACTTTATGTTATCTTCCTTCGAGATGAATTATATATCCCAAAAGAGTGAAGTAATTTCTATTGACTCTCTCTAGAAAAGACTTATTTTTTTTTCACATTTGAAATCAATGACATTATAAAATATATTTTGAAACATGTTTATATTGATCTCTTTCCTATATAGATCAGCACATAAACATTTGTAAAAAAAAAAAAAAAAAAAAAAAAAAAGTGTTTTTGTAAAAAAAAAGACGTTATTTCCCCCCTTTGAAGTAAAATCACTGGACAAGACAGCTATGTTCAGAGACTGCCTGAAAGAAGACAAAGGAAGGAGAAAAATTACCATGTAACTATCTCTGAAAATGTGGAGAATTTTGTTGTTACCTAATTTATTTTTCCTTTTACCTACTATATGGAATGGGAGTTTGGAAACATATCCAAAGATTCTTTTCCTAACATCATCAATAGGCTGAAAAACACATCAAACACATCACAAGGTCATTAAATTATCTACAGAATTTAGCATGCAGTTCAAGCTTTTGCTACTTATATCCTGTATGACCTATAGCAAATCATATATCATTATACTTTTGAGAATCTGTGACTTCTCTCCCCGTGAGAAAATTAAAGGAAACATCTCTTTACCTTAGATAAAAGCTATAGAGATAAACATGAAATATTAGAGGATTCCTGAGTATTACTGTAGTAAAAACAAGCTACATCTTTTAGGTACCCCATTTTAATAACTGTTAATTAAATTATTCCTCATAAACTGAAAGCAGAAGGAAGATACCTTCTCAAATATAGTATTTTGTTATTATTATTATTATTATTATTATTTAGAAAGGTGTATTTTTCAAAATCTTAAATGCATAATTGTGATTAAGTACCTGCCACATTTCATTATTATAAAAACTTAAAGGTGGGGGAAAAGATTGTGAGCAGAACACATGGTCTAGAGATACAAAGAATTCCTGCTACCATATAGAAGTATTTTTGGTTTTAACTAACAAAAAAAATCTTTTATGCTAGACACATTTACAGTAGGATAACTTTGGAGATAAAAAAGTTTTATCAAGCTTATGAATCTTGAAAATGTGATCTTATATTGGAAGTGGTGACAGAATGGTGATTATAGTTCTGTGACTGCGACCTTGCAATTATTGATGCCACATACAACAGCTGTGACATGTGTCTATGAACATGAGTTGAATCTTGGCAGATTATGAGTAGCACATGGCATTTTTCAGTCCATACCATGTGTGCTACCTGATGTGCATGAACTATTTTGTCTTTTACTTTTTATTTTATTTTATTTTATTTTATTTTATTTTATTTTATTTTATTTTATTTTATTTTATTTTATTTTATTTTATTTTATTTTATTTTATTTTATTGTTTGTTTTAGATATTTAGTTTCTCCTAGTGGTTAGTTCACTTGTGCCAAATGGCAGTGCATAAAAGTGACAAACTATAGTTAAAATTCACATATAAAGTGACAGAAATATCTACATATCTGTATAATATCTGTTAATAGGCAGATATGCATATATGTCCGTATATATAGGCATCGCATCAAAACTTTAACCTGTATCTACTGCTCTGAAACTTAAATAGTTATTTTCAGAAAAGAAAAAATTGAAGTCATAACCATTGACCAATATTCACATTGTTAGACTGTAACTACAGATTAACCAGCAATACTTTTTTTTTTTTCATTATTTGAGAGAAGATAAAACATATACTACAAAAAAAAAATGAAAAACTAAGGTTGACTGTTTGACATTATTCATTATAAGATGTGCATATAATTTATGATTTATATATGATAAGTTGAAACAGTATTGTTTAACTTAATGGCTGTATTTTATCCTAGTGGAATTGTACCATCTTCCATGGAGTTACTTGGAAGTTGAATATGTGAAATTAAAATACCAGTTTCTTACAACCAATGTGTGTATGTATGCGGCGGTGGGGTGGGTATTTCCCTTCCCTTCCCTTCCCTTCCCTTCCCTTCCCTTCCCTTCCCTTCCCTTCCCTTCCCTTCCCTTCCCTTCCCTTCCCTTCCCTTCCCTTCCCTTCCCTTCCCTTCCCTTCCCTTCCCTTCCCTTCCCTTCCCTTCCCTTCCCTTCCCTTCCCTTCCCTTCCCTTCCCTTCCCTTCCCTTCCCTTCCCTTCCCTTCCCGCAATTTATTATTTCTGTAATGAATTAACATCAGTTACATTTTAACTCTTAAAGCTTTATGCATCCTAGTTTTTATCTGTAATGTTGCAAAAAAAAAATAATATTGCAAAATTAAAAGTAATCCAGCTTGACTGTTTGAATTATTTGTGCATCTACCATACATACTGTCATAATTGTATTGACAATTAAAATATTATCATATAAAATCATAGAGACAATTAAAGTTTACAAATGTAGGGAAAATATATTAGCAATATGACATCGTAGTTTAGTGACAGATATTGTATGGTAACCTAATGGCCAACAGCTAGCAAATTTTCCATGCAGATGGTCCCTGCACCTGCAAGCTATTGGAAGGTACCATTTTTGAACCCTATGTTTAGACATCATGAGAAGGCCTTTCTTTTATTATTATTTATTTATTTATTTACTCTGGCATGTAGCAATTATTTCTACTATCATGAGATGAAGCCTTGTTTAATCCTGTATTAAAATGCATAAATAAATAAATCACAGTGGAAACCTGCATGCCTGAAAGGTTATATATATCCTCATATATTATAGACTGTTAAGGTCTATAATATATGAGGATAATTAAGGACTTGGCTGTATTAAAAAAAATAATGTTTCACATACTCTCATGGTTTGCAAATTGCACTGACACCCATTCAAAGTAGGTTCAACATGCATGTTATGTGCCCCACTATAACTGTGTACCAGCTATTGTGAACTCATTTGACACAAGTATCAATTATTATTTAATAGCATTTAAAATGAAGAGGCATGTCTTTTTATTTGTATTACAAAACAGCTTCATTGTTACATTGTATTTTTGCTTTATGTATCAGTGAAGTAATAATAATAATAATAAATAATAATAATAATAATAAAATACAAACATAGCTTACAAATAGTTTACAAAGTTATCACATATATGAACTCTCCTTTCAAAATTTATGGAGAGTTAGTTCACCTATATTTTATATTACATTAGGCTGTATATCTCCAATGAGGATGAAGTAACTGTTTCATATATGATGTTTGTTTAACACACAGAGATAACATTATTAGATATAACCAGTAACTGATTATTCTTCTAAAAGCCACTTTTGGTTATTTTTATTATGTCAATTTTTCTTAATTTCTCTTTTTATTCATTTATGCCCATTTAATGAAGAGTGGACATTGGTGAATTGCTTATGATAAAAATAATTTATGTGATGCCAGTTATTGAAAAGTGGATTTTAACCTTGCATATAAAATTTGGACTTTTAATTGTGTAAAATTACTCAAAATAATGTTGAAAAATATATATATACTTTTTTTCAGTTGCTGCTACATACTTTTAAAGATGTTTTCATTCATAGAATGGTGCTTTAATACATTTAAAACATTAAAAACATTATCAAATTTCTGCACTTTAAGAATGATTATAAGTATTTTTCCAGAGTACTTTGAAAATCTGTTAAATAAGTTTAATATTAATTATCATTCTCACTTTTAATGTTAATGTTTTATTCATATTTCTTAGAGTTAGTGGAACTGAGGAATCTTAAGTACATAGTTGGCAAGTTTTCTAGTAATATTATGAATTCTGTTCCCTGAGCAAAGAATGTAACTCAGCAGTTTTGCTGAGATGATTAACAGGATTACATGCCTTCATTTTGATCTTGGAATGGCATGTATCAAACAAAGATCAACTGAAAAAACAAACAGCACCCAAAATGAGAAAAAAGCAAAATACAACCACTGAAATTCACCAGTCTCAACGTCTGAAACACAATGGGATTAGTATTCTTTGTTGGACAAAGATTTATGGAAGAAAAAGAAGAAAAGAACTAGACTTATGAAAACTCTGAAGTATTTGAGCAGATCTTGCTGTTCCCAGTTGACCCTTTTGAACTGACAACAGTTTATTCAGGAGAGATTCCTGAAAGGGCATAGACATATAGATAACAGTAAGGTAGAAGCAGTAAAATTGAAGTTTTCAGCTAGTTTCAGTTGATGACTGAAACTGAATGTTCTTTGTGCAGCAATAAATGGAGTGATGTGGAAAGCAGGAAGACAGTTAACATGAAGTCTCATTCAAGAAGCAGGACTGAAAATTAAGCTACGTATTTTAAAGTCAAATCAGAAAACAAAAACAGCAACGACAACAACAGATAATTATTTTTTTTTTTTAGTAATGAAATATTGACTGAGGTTCTTTTAATTACACCTTTATTTTATTTTATTTTATTTTATTTTATTTTATTTTATTTTATTTTATTTTATTTTATTTTATTTTATTTTATTTTATTTTATTTTATTTTAGTATTTCCATTTCTTTCAGATACCTTGGCAGTAGCCTTCAACTAAGGTAATGAAGTAATATTTTATTTCTGACCTCAGAACTCCACCATATATGTTGCATCTTCCTGAAATGCAAAAATAGAGGAAAAATAAATGTTTGGGAAGGAAGGGAGGAAGGGAGGAAGGGAGGAAGGGAGGAAGGGAGGAAGGGAGGAAGGGAGGAAGGGAGGAAGGGAGGAAGGAAGGAAGGAAGGAAGGAAGGAAGGAAGGAAGGAAGGAAGGAAGGAAGGAAGGAAGGAAGGAAACAGAAAAAGAGAGAGAGAGAGAAAGAGGGAGAAAGAAAGAAAGAGGGAGAGAGAGAGAGAAAATGAAAGAAAAAAAAAATTACTTTTTTTTTAAGTTAACTTAAAAACACATAAATTAATTATTCTCAGGGATTTACATTATGAAGAAGATATGCAAAGGGATGGCAATATTCTTCCATTGTGTGTGTGTGTTATCATATTGTCACACTGATAGGTGTCTAACAAATAACTAGGAGTATCATCTGAAAACTTTTAGTAAAATCCTTATGTATGGTATTAAAAAAAAAAAAAAGATTACCTTCATTTTCATAATTCTCTGTAGCATGCATTTATGCCTATGTGCAACTCTTCCATTTTATATTTTTGCTGCTCTGTACAGTAATTAATGCAATGCTAGGATCTATACAGTGGAAAAATGTAGCACAAAAACAAACAAACAAAAAAAAAATACGCAGTGATGGTCTGTTTATTCTCCCACTAAAGCCAACATGAATGATATTTGTTTAAATGGGATATATAAGAACTAATTAATCTTTATGCATTCATTAAAAATAATATTTTTGAAATAAAATATTTTCTTGACATGTTTTAATATACTCCTGAAAAGTTTAATTACATTTTCGAAAGAAAGATTAAGTAGGAAGTAGTTCAAATTGCTTTGTCATTACACTGCCCTTGAACTTTTCCAGTTGTGATTATGATACTTAATTATTTATAAGAATTTTAGTCTCTTTTTGTCAAGTAATCAGAGAACTTCTCACTTACCCCAAAAGAGAAACACAGTACAGATTTTCCTGCTTAAAGAATACAAAAACAAACAAACAAACAAACAAAAACCACCACCACCAACAAAAAAAGATATAATCTAAAATTAAAATTGCAAACATATTGTTTTCATCCCTCAAGCCCCTAAACTTTTGTCTGTAACAGTTACAGTTCTCTTTTCTATGTAGACCTGGAAAAGGGGGGAGCAATATGAGTTGTCAAGTAAAAGGTATTACAGATATTTCCAATCAAAAAGTAGTTTCTATTACTTGTATGCACTTCAAAATCTTAATTGTTAAAACTGACTAGGTTTTTCTGCAAGAATAATTTTGTAATATAGAACATTCTAACTTTTTTTTTTTTCCCCCAAATAAAAACAGTGGTGGAAATAAAAAAGTAATACTGACAAGGCAGTTAGGAGATGAGATTGACTGACGTGGAAGAATATTAGAGAGAACAGAAAGGCTGAACGGCCCAGCTTTTTATTGCTTTACTTGGCTGATTGTCTCCAGTCTGCCTGAAAAATGGATTATTGTTAAAGTCTGAATGTCCAGCTTCCAGAAATTCATTGTTCAAAGGCACTAATCAAAACTGATAAATGTCTTCATAAAACAAAATAGCATTCCAAAGAAATACCTATCTGGATTTTTTCAGAAAATAAAGACTTTTTAGTTTTATTTTTTTCCAGAAAGCTTGACATATTTTGTTGAAAAAAAAAAAAAATAATAATAATCTTCTGCACAGATTTAGTCTGTCAAACATAAGCAGTGCTATACTGTCATCTGAGGCAACTGAAGACAAAATATCTCATACACCAAAAGTTATGCTGCTTGTCCTTGTTGTGCCACCTTAACTATTTCAGATTTGTTTTCAAGATATCTTTGTTTTCAGGCATCTACATCACCTCATGGGATAGTAATTCTTTATAGATATATACATATAGGTATAAAGATATAGAGAAGTTGATAGTTGTTACTAGCAAACATTTTGCATTTGTTGCCTATAATAGCCTTGTGTTCTAATTAAACACTCCCAAAATTCATGTGAAATTTTGGAACCTAGCTCAAGATGTGAAGTGTAGAGTTAGCTGTAAACAAAACTATCTTGTGTTTTGGGAACAACCTATTAGGTTATGCAATGGAAACTATGGCAAATTAGTCAACACTGAGGTTGCTCCTACTGCAGGTTAATTTCTCTTGGCACTGAAACTACCATATTTAAGGCTACCCCATGTATATCCATACATTTCTAATTCCGTAGAGCAAGTATACTCACAGGTCAACCGAAAAAATTACAAAGAATCTGAAGATGATGCTCATAAGAAGGAAAATAAAGTCAGAGCTTTATTTTTTAGTTCCAAGCTTTGGGATATGGAGCTTCAGAATTTCCATAAGTTACACATATTTTTATATTTTTATATTTTTATATTTTTATATTTTTATATTTTTATTCTCCATTAAAATTTTGTAATGCTTCTGTTACCTTGTGTTAGCTTTTTGTAAGCAGTTGCTTTAATCAATAGTTTCAATTTCCTGGCTTGACAATAAGATGCTAATGCAATTAAAGATATTGCTCTTTGTAAAATACATGCTGGAATATTAATATGTCTTCTTGTAAACAACAAAGAGAACTGTCTTATATCAGAAAAGCAGAATGAAGAAATTAAGAAAAAGAGGCAAAAGAGAAGAAAAGCAATAAATAAATAAATAAATAAATAAATAAATAAACAGCTGTTCAAACTGGGACATTTCCTGCTTTTTTAGGATGGTACTGTGGAAGGAAAAAATATTGTCAAATTCAGAGGCTTCATTGTGAAATCAAGGAAAATCAAATCAGAAATCTGTTATTATTGCTATTATCTAACAATTCAGAGGACTTCATAATTTGTTGTCTTAAAATAATTGTTTAATACTTAATAATATTAATAAAATAATGTCATGACTCAAGTTGATGTTTATTCAAATTATTATTATTATTATTATTATTATTATTTAATCCAGGAAGCCTGATATTTCCTTTCAATCATTATTGTCATTGTAATTTTCCATTGCTTTTCCTACCTTAAAACCTAAAAAGCATATTACATTTTAAAAGATAACTTTCAAAATAATGTAATCAAATGAAGAGCTGAAGAGGCAAAATGAAGAGCAGGCAGATGAAAGCAGGTGTGTAGTTACAGAAACCATTCAATGGTGAATTCAATAAACAGATTTCCCAATTAAATCAAAGAGATTTTGAGCTCAGTCTAATTTCCAACATATGTATGAATATGATTATTATTATCATTATTATTTTCTTTTGATATTTTAAAACTGTAATAACATCTGATTTACTTACAAACAGATCCCACCTCAAACTGAAAGAGACTATAAATCTCTGTACATATATGCTTGTAATGTAGCAATTATGAAGCATACAAATGAAACAACCATAGAAGCCTACTATGGCTGCCAAAGTGAACAGACAGAATTCTTCACCTTTTTGAAATCTTTAAATTACCTCTGTAGCTGATAAGTTTTAAAGGCTCAGAATTAAAGTTTCATTATAGCTATATAAGTACCAAGACAAACTTCTTAACATCTGTAATATAAAAACTAAACAGTAAAATCCTCAACCTCTACTGTTGTCAGGGGATTTGCACTGCTTTCTGGAGGTATTTTCTTTGGTGCCTACAGAAAGTCTAGCACAGTTATTCTTTTAATATGTGCATGCAACTCATAGAGACAAAACTGGGCTTTTGAAAAGTATTTCCAAGATGAGAGAAGTCATTCTATGACGTGAATAAATGTTACAAATCTGATATTTATTTATTTTTTTGATACATTGATGGCAAGGATGTGTATTATTTTATTTTATTTTATTTTATTTTATTTTATTTTATTTTATTTTATTTTATTTTATTTTATTTTATATTTTATTTTATTTTATTTTATTTTATTTTATTTTATTTTATTTTATTTTATTTTATTTTATATCCAGTTAAATCCAAATAAAGACATTACCTTCATTACTGAAATCAGGAATCAAAGAAGAAGCAAACTGCTGAACGTAAACAGTAAAAATTCATTCATGTCCTTGCTTTCTAGTGACATACTCTCTACTCTCTTGCACCAATATATTAAGATATTATAAACAGGACTTGAAAAATAAAAGATATGAAAAGACATATTTAAGAAATTCTACAAGTCAAAAATAAGGGGGGTGAGAGGGCTGGTTTTGTTTTATTTGGGAATTCTTTTGCCTCTTTCAGGAGGAAAACAGAGAAATGAAAAAGAAGAAAGGCCTCTTGCTGATGCCTCATCCCTCAATTTCAGAATAAGCCTAGGCTTTTCTTCAGTTATCTATTTCATGTGAGATTTTGTATTTCTGCAGAGTTACTCATCACCAACATATATTATGATACATTTAAAATGACTTTTTATGGATACTTGCTTGGTTAGGCATATGGTAGGCAGACATACCAATGTGAAAGTAATTGAATACTCTTCTCTAAGGCCCAAAACATCTTGAAAGAAAATAAATGGCCCACAATGTCTTCAGAATACACACTTAAGATAACATCTGGAGTTTAATTTCAAATCAATGTATGCTTAAAAGGCACATGAAATAATGTTTTATTTCTTTAATTATTGCTTATAGATTGTGCAGATATATGATGATGACTGGATTAGAAATGTGTTTTAATTGGAAGAGAAGATAGCCTGCTTTGCAAAAACAGTATTGCAGTGTTTGCTCTTTTCATGTTTTACTGTCTCAAATGCAATCTGCTAATAGACGCTTTAGTTATTGTTTGCTTGTTTGTTTGTTTTTGGAACTGTTTCATTTCTAAATTATACAAAGACGTGAAGAAACAGAAGGTTTCAATTTCATTTTGTATTCTAGGCCAAAAATCTTGAGCTCTGAATCCAACTTGAACTAATTTACTCAGAGTTCAGAGAAAGAATAGAAGAGTTTGGGTATGACATCTTGTTGTAAGAGGAATATGTGACAAGTGCTGAAGGCAGAGAAAAGCAGCACTTACACACAAAGTTAGAAACAGGAAAAATGAAAATTAAAACCCTATTAAGCATCTACATTAAAATTTACAATTGCTTTGAAAATGCTATCATGTAGCTCTGTGTATATTCTATGTATTTGCTTGGAGAAGACTGAGAGGGCATCTTATCAATGGATAAAAATATCTGAAGGGAGGGTGTCAAGAGGATGAGGGTGGACTGTTTTTCAGAGTCCCAATGACAGGACAAGATCAGTGGGCACAAACTGAAACACGGGAAGTTCCTCATATTCATGAGGAAAAATTTATTTACTGTAAGGGTGACAAAGCACTGGAATAGGTTTGTCTAGAGAGGTTGTGGAGTCTCCTTCTTAGGAGATATTCAAAACCTGCCTGGATGTCATCCTGTGCAGTGTGTGCTAAGCAGCCCTGCTTGTCAGGGATGTTGAACCAAATGATCTCCAGAGGTCCCTTCCAACCTCAACCATTCTGTGATTCTGTGATCCTAGTATAATATATGTCTTTCATATTCTAAACAATGGTGGAGTCAATGTTGACCTGTAATTTCAACTCATATTTTCAAGGAACAAATCTGCCCTTCTTAGAGGGCTCAGATATGCCTCTTTCTCCAGTATTCTGCCCAAGGATCCAAACCACTAGAAAGATATATATTGCTAATCCCACTGAAAGGCAGAGTATCATGTATATGAACTTCCTTTAAATTTGACAACTCCGCACTAAAAACAGACCTGGTTTATATCTACACAATATGGATGAGATTCTGCTCAAAGGAATATGAATCTTTTTAATGTCTGTAATGACATAGGTGGCTAAATTTCCATTATCTTTCACTTAGCTCTCCTAAAGAGCATCTGAGTAGGACATAAAATCTTTTATCTGGCTTAGACTCCATGTGCTTTCGATTCTATGCAATATCTTTAATACTAGTAGCTAATGCAAATAAGAAAACTGAATTAGACATATGCATTTGGTCAGTGGAATCCTGGTGAATGATTTCTTCATCTGCATCACCTGTCTAAATCTTCATTGACTCTTGTTGGGGGTGAGGTGGGGGAGAAGGGATGAAGGAAGAGAAGGAAGGGTGAAGGAACACATGTAGCACAGAAAATTTCTCAGAGAGCAGCTCCATCTTGGGTAAAAATCTTTTATATTCATTGATACATAAGAGGGAGCATGATACCACCACTTAGGAAAATAGTGTTGTTAGTTTCATATTTCATTCTTCTTCCAGAGACAGTCAATAGATAATATTTCTTGTTTTTCTTCAACAAGAGTTTATTCCTGCACCTTTGTAACTGTTCCCATCAGCAACACTAAGGAAAAGTGTACCTGACTTTATATATGGATTGAAGGCAATATAATACATGCATGAAATTAAGCAAGTCTCAGGTGTTTAAAAATATTTTTTAATCTCATTCAGGTGCCAGAAGATAGCACGTCTTGCCTCCAACTGGCAGTCCAGTCAGGAGCCTTTCCTAGCTGTTATGTAGTATTTGCTTGCAACACACAGATGTCTTGAATACCTTAAAACATCTCAATTGATGTGTTCAGTCAACTTGAGTTGGAAGAATCAGAAGGAATTCAGACAAAAGTGGTGGCTTTTGTATTTATATTTACATCTTGGTGTTTGAAACAGACTGAGAACAGGGAAAAGTATGAAGTGTGCCTATTAAGCCCAGAAATATTGAGTCAGTCTGTTACCTAAGAGATAGGAAACTTTTTATTTTATTTTATTTTATTTTATTTTATTTTATTTTATTTTATTTTATTTTATTTTATTTTATTTTATTTTATTTTATTTTATTTTATGGAGTAAGTGTACAAGTAGGATCTTTTCTTCCTGATTAGGATGGGAAAGGTCATTCAGAATATCTGTTGTCTTTCAAAGCATCTGTAAGTATAGTAACAGAAATTCTTTTGTTTAATAAATTTCCGGATAATACTAGTCCTAAAACAAAGTGTCCAACCAAACAAGTTAGATGACATATTAGTTCCAACAACAGTCTTTAATTATGATTCTAATAATGTGCTCCTTTGTTTATCGTTTGTAACTGAAGTTTTATTTTTTTATATATATATATATATGAAATGCATAAAATATGATTATAAACCCAAATATTAGATTATAAACCCAAGTATTTATATAAACCCACTATCAATCATTCTTCTGTGTATGAGAAATTCATCAGGAGTGCAAACTCAGTTTATGCAGTTTGATACTCAATAAACAACCCATGAGTAATACTTGTTTTTGGCTACCATAGCAAGAAGTGAGGATATCCTTTAACAGAAAATCTATCTCTATACTGACGTTAATCACTTTGAGGCTGGGTTATCTTTTGCTGTAATCGGTTCTACCTCCAGTGTGCACTGCCTATTTGCAAAAATTGAATTACTGTCCATAAATACTCATAAAAGCATCTGAACTTTGCCAAATACCTCCATACTCCTTTGCACTTAGTTCAACAGAGTCTCACCACAAACCAAGAGAACAGTCTTGTACATGAGAAGTTAAAAGATCACAGGCATTTCATCATTCATATCATAAAACAAACAAACAAAACATTAAGAAATTCAGAATATCCATACAGATGGATATGGAAAGTTAATTTCCAGAAGTACAGAGCAATAAAAACAAGGTTTACCCAAACTCTTTTTATTAATAATTAAAATATGTATATGTGAGAAGTGCTTTTTAAGTAATGAATGTTAGTCATAAATATTTTACAGTTGCATTTATGAAATATGCCCTAAATAATGTCCAACTGTTAACAGGAATGCCTTATACTTAACAGAACAATGAATTCCATAAATATTTCAAAACTGTGTGTCTTACAGGTGGAAGACAAGAATACATCCTGCTCTTTGTTTTAATCCAACACTTCAGCTTTCAGGTCTGTCCTTTTTGGGCTTAATAAGAACAAAGAGTTTTCTATCCAAACCTAATATCAGAGCCAATAGAAGATTCCCTTTGGAGTTTCTGTCAGATAAGTACAAGTAACAGCATCAAAATCATATGGCAAGAAATCCAAAGCATATAAACTGTGGATCAATCCGTCTTCATACTGGGTGTCTTTTGTGTGTGGCTTATCTTTATCAGAAATAAAGTTCATAGGAAGTTCACAGGATGCTGACGTCCTACTCCCTGCAAGAGAGAATTAATTGATTGTCCTCCGGTGGTGCTGAGCATCTGTTGTGACAATGTTTTAGAGAATTATATGTCAAGAAAAAAAGAAATAAAAAAATAGCATTCTGGTTCAGCAGGAGATAACTGATAACATTATAATTGTAATTAGAATAACTAGTGATGGAGGAAAAAATAGTTGGAAGAAAAAATAGGTAATCATTTGTAGACAAATTCTATAATTAACCCTTAATATTATAATTATATATATAAAAAATAGTGCCTTAGAATTTAAATACAAGTTTGTTCTTTGTTAGAGTATTTTAAGTAAAAGCAGGATACATAGGAGAAAAAAATATGTAGTGTGGAGAAGAACAGAGAGTAGTGAAGACTCCTGTTATGATTTGGGTTAAGAGCTTTTCTTCTGCTCCTCCTAAAATTTTTCCCTGGAAAAAATAAATAAATAAATAAATAAAAATGGAGAAGCTGCTCCTGGCATGTCTCTCCGGGAACTGTGAGACTTGAATACACATTATAGTGTGATTAAGGTGGCACCATAAACAGCCAAGGTTTTCAGTAATGCTAGGGGAAAAAATTACATGGAGAAATAAATAATAGAGTTCAAAGAGGGAGTGTAATACTTAGGAGAGAAGTTTAGAGTTTTCACAGGTTTTTGAATGTTTCAGTTCAGGGAAAAAAACTCATCTTTACTGCAGTCAGTGATCTCTTCTGTCACTATGACAATAAAGCCGGGATTTCACCCAAGGAGTACAGAGCAGCTAGAATATTCAGTGTATTCTGCCAAAAGGTTATTGTCAAAGACTTCAACTTCCTTTTCTTTCTCTCTCTGTAATGGTTCTCACAGAGTCTACAGCAGATATTAGGGTGTAAAAGCTCTCTAAAATTTGTTCCTTTCTCCTATGAAAATATTAGCCTTATGAAAGGCCTATAGGGCTTCTACCTCTATTCACCTGGGCCTCCCACTACTGGAAAATTGTCCTTTGATCTTTACAGTTCCCTCACTACATTATAATGAGTTTGTAAAAGCATTTCTTCTTTCTCCCCCACAATGGTTTCCACGTGAACATCTAGTTTTATTAGTCTTTCCTTTATAACTTCCTTTTCAGTAGCACTGTACTTCTCAGCCGAATGAAACTCCTGCAGCTTACAGATGACAACAATACTGAGGAGACTTCCAACTCCAGACTCCCAAGGACTTCTTGCTCTCATCAGATTATATTTAACCAGTATCTGTTACTGAAAAGCAAGACTGAATGAAGTCAGGTTAGTGCATTTGTGTAAGGCTGAAACAAAAACAACAGAGGCAAACCAATGCCTAGACATACTAGACATCCTAGACATTGATTAATTCAGAAATATTTAATGAGGGTGACAAGATTTTGTTATTACATTTTTTTTTTATGACCAGAAGAGTCATTATAAGAGAAGTAAAGAATGTGCAAAATGTACTAAATTTGGAGAACTACTTACACTTTAAATACAAACGAGGTTATTCTATCCTTCAACATACACAGTCGTTCAATCAGATTATTTTATAGAACATCTTAATATCTTTTATACCAAAAATCTGGAAGACATATCAACTACAGAAAATCTTTTCTTTGTTTCACAATATGACCTGGTCTTCAAACCTATATGTAAGTTATCCAAATCAAACCATGAAGATGGTAAGGTAAGTACATTTAAACTGATAATCATACAAGTGAATACAGGATTTAGAAAACAAACGGCAGAGATTATGATGTATGAGCATGAGAAACTGCAAGTATCGGTTGTGCAGCTCCAGGATAGTATTTACTAACTTTTCTCAAGGCTTTTTTTTAATTTTATTTATTTATTTATTTATTTATTTTTGTTATCTGCTCACTGAATTACTTCAGAACTGTGGAATAACCTTACTGAAAGCTATTGTAAGCTATGACATCACAGGTTGAAAAAATCTTTAATTATTCACCATACCTGGCAAAGTGAGTGCAGTGCATCACAAGTGCAAATAGCATAAGGCAAGAAGTCAGAATCAATCCAAATGTTAGTGTGCAATCTCCATCATACTACCTATGTTTTTTGTTTATTTGGTTGCTTGGTTGCTTGGTTGGCTTAATAGTCATATAATCTATTCAGGCTACCTGCCAGCGCCAAAAGTTAACATATGGGATGTGGGGAAAAATTACCTCTTTAAGATTGGATATGTGAGTCATTCAAAATGACTTCTGAAGATGAAGAGATCCTAGCTCTGTGATAAAGTACCTAGCAAGTTAATTTTTCTTGGTACATTACCGTTCAGACCTGTGTATATTTGCAAAGATAGATAGTGATCCGACGAGATACCATATCCAAGTATTCTAAGACTTCTATGGGTAGGGTATCTCCACAGTAAAATTGTTTGCCTGTGAACTAGCTGTTGCCTACCACACCTAGGAATGCAGAAGTGCCCAAAAGTTCTTTTGATCAGTTTTCTGATGACCACAAAGCTCATTACAAATATGTGTCCTATTCTTCTTCTACTTGTTAAAATATTTTGTTATTCATCCTCTTGAAAGACAGATCTCTTTTTATGTTCACTTTATCCTCTTTCTTACATACTGATCTCTTAGGTGGCTTAAGTTCTAGTTTATTTACTCCTGCCCTGGTTACTATCTTGAATGCAGATGGAAATGCATATGTAGCATTTTTTATTATTACTGTTTTATTTAAACTCCAAATTACTTCTGTGTTGAATGCCTTCTCTGGAGCATATATTTGTGAAAATAGGATGCAGTTTATCTAGAATTACTTGTTCTAACTGATGAGGTCTTGAGTGCTGTGATTCATAATTTAGCCATACTATTTCCATTCAGACTGATAGAAAGTCTTTGGAGTCTTGTCCCAGGGGTTATCTGGGGAGGGATACTTCTTCAAACAATGGCTTTTAATTTCTGATAAACAAGATCCTTGACAGTCCATGCACTACACAAGAAAGAATTCACTTTTTTTTGGTTTATTTTTATTATTATTATTTTAATTTTGTTTTACACTGGCCTAAGTCTGATTAGTTATAAAAATAGTAATAGTTGTTAATAATATTTTGGCTTGCTTGATTGGATTCTCTTTTAATGATTGAATTGTAGTGTTGAAACAAAAACCTAGGCAATTAATACAACAAATATATATATTAAAAATTATTAATTTAAATTTATATTAAATAGTGATGCATGGTGAAAGTTTTGTCATGAAATTTAAGTGACATCTTGAATATATGAAAGCACAGGAAATTAAATAAAAAATTGCATTAGTGTTTTGTATGCAAAAGAAAACACATTTTGTCATATTAAGTAAATAAATACTTACAATGTAAACTATTTTACATTTTATGTTTATAATAAAATATGTTTAAATTTTCTCTCACATACATAAATAAATAAATAAATAAATAAACAAACAAACAAACAAATAAATAAATAAATAAAGCTGTTTATTTCTCACAGGTGAGGAAGCATAATTAATGTGATGAATCATTAAGACAAGAAACAAATTTTATATAATGAGTTGAAAGCTAGATTTCTGAGTTCTCAAAAGATATGTAAAATATGTTTGTGTTCCTCTTTATTTTTGAGATATCAAATTTCAAATATCTTTATTTCTCTACAATGTGTCTTAACTAGACAAGACACTATTCAAACTCAGTGATAAAATTAGGTATCTTCTGTGTAAATTATAGAAATAATAGTAATATCAATTCAGATAATGGAATTAAAAATAATTATTTTTCTACACATTTTAAGACAGAATTTGCAAAAACATCTATCTCTGAACTTAGAATAATTATGAAGACGGTGATTATATACGAGCAAAAATTCTATCTAGTTGTTAACAATGCAACAAGATACCTATGTTCTTGCAAAACAAAAATACATCTGCTGTATATAAATAAAAGATTATGTATTCTTGATGGCATTTTTATTAAAAGAAAAAAGAATCCAATTGATATCAAAGAATCACAGAATCACAGAATTTCTAGGTTGGAAGAGACCTCAAGATCATCGAGTACAACCCCTGACCTAACCCTAACAGTCCCCACTAAACCATATCCCTAAGCTCTACATCCAAATGTCTTTTAAAGACTTCCAGGGATGGTGACTCCACCACCTCCCTGGGCAGCCTGCTCCAGTGTCTAACAACCCCTTAAGTAAAGAAGTTCTTCTTAAGATCGAACCTAAAACTCCCCCGGCGCAACTCAAGCCCATTCCCCCTCGTCTTGTCACCAGGCACGTGGGAGAACAGACCAACCCCCACCTCTCTACAGCCTCCTTTGAGGTATCTGTAGAGAGCGATAAGGTCACCCCTGAGCCCCCTCCTCTCCAGGCTGAACAACCCCAGCTCCCTCAGCCGCCCCCCGCAGGACCCGCTATCCAGGCCCCCCACCAGCCTCGTTGCCCCCCTCTGGACCTGCTCAAGCACCTCGATGTCCGTCTTGTAGCGAGGGGCCCAAAACCAAACACAGTACTCGAGGTGCGGCCTCACCAGAGCCGAGCACAGGGGGACAACCACCCCCTCAGCCCCGCCGGCCACACGGTTTCTTATGCAGGCCAGGATGTTGTTGGCACCCCGGCCACCTGAGCACACCGCTGGCTTATATTCAGCCGACTATCAACCAGCACTCCCAGGTCCTTCTCTGCCTGGCAGCTCTACAACCACTCATCTCTCAGCCTGTAGCTCTGCTTGGGGTTATTGCACCCCAGGTGCAGGACCCGGCACTTGGCCTTGTTGAACTTCATGCAGTTGACCTCAGCCCATTGGTGCAGCCTATCCAGATCCTCCTGCAGAGCCTTCCTACCCTCAAGCAGATCGACACACGCACCTAACTTGGTGTCATCTGCAAACTTACTGAGGGTGCACTCAATGCCCTTGTCCAGATCATTGATGAAGATATTAAAGAGGACCGGCCCCAGCACCGAGCCCTGGGAAACGCCACTAGTGACTGGCCTCCAGCTGGAGTTGGCTCCATTTACCACGACTCTTTGGGCCCAGCTATCCAGCCAGTTTCTAACCCAACAAAGTGTACGCCAGTCCAAGCCAAGAGCAGACAGTTTCTTGAGGAGAGTGCTGTGGGAATGGTGTCAAAAGCCTTGCTGAAGTCAAGGTAGACCATATCCACAGCCTTTCCCTCATCCACCCAGCGCGTCTCTTGGTCATAGAAGGAGATCAGGTTCGTCAAGCAGCACCTCCCTTTCATAAACCCATGCTGACTGGGCCTGATCACCTGCTTGCCTTGCAAGTGCTGCGTGATAACTCTCAAGAGGATCTGCTCCATGAGCTTCCCTGGCACTGAGGTCAAACTGACAGGCCTGTAGTTTCCTGGGTCAGTCCTCCAGCCCTTCTTGTAGATGGGCGTAATGTTTGCTAGCCGCCAGTCAACTGGGACTTCCCCCGATAGCCAGGACTGTTGATAAATAATGGAAAGCGTCTTGGCCAGCTCCTCTGCCAGTTCTCTCCTGTTCTCTCTCTGCCAGATCCACCCTTGGGTGGATCCCATCCTGCCCCATCGATTTGTGCACATCCAAGTGCCATAGCAGGTCACCAACCATTTCTTTGTGGGTAGTGAGGGCCATATTCTGCTCCCCATCCCCTTCCACCAGCTCAGGGTATTGGGTATCCAGAGAACAACCGGTATTGCCACTAAAGACTGAGGCAAAGAAGGCATTAAGCACCTCCACCTTTTCCTCATCTCTTGTAACTAAGTTTCCCCCCACATCCAGTAATGGATGGAGATTCTCCTTAGTCCTCCTTTTTGTGTTGATGTATTTATAAAAACGTTTTTTGTTATCTTTAACGGCAGTAGCCAGATTGAGCTCCAGATGAGCTTTGACCTTTCTAATTTTGTCCCTGCACAGCCTCGCAACATCCTTATAGTCCACCCTAGTGGCCTGCCCACTTTTCCAAGATTATAAACCCTCTTTTTTCTCCTAAGATCAAGCCACAATTCTCTGTTCAGCCAGGGTGGTCTTCTTCCCCGCCAGGTCGCCTTTGGGCACGTGGCGACAGACTGTTCCTGCGCCATTAAGATTTCCCTCTTGAAGAGCGCCCAGCCTTCCTGGACCCCTCTGCCCTTCAGAACCGCCTCCCAAGGGACTCTACCAACCAGTGTCCTGAGCAGCTCAAAGTCAGCCCTCCGGAAGTCCAATACAGTGGTCTTACTAGTCCCCTTCCTGGCAAATATATCCAGTAACTTCTCAGCACTTATGATTATCTTATCAAAATTTCCAATATAACATGTACTTTCAATGTACTGTTAAAGATACTATGGAAATATAACTTCAATTTTATTTTAAGGTTTTTAAATCTGTAACTTAATGCTCTTTTCTCTTTGTATTCTTTTATTTTATTTTTTTTTCAATTCTGTGTACTGTATATATTTCACTCTTTCTTATGCCTCCACAAAACTTCCTCAAATTGTTCCTGTACGTTCAGAAAGAAACGTTCTTTTGTTTCTTTTCCTTACATTATTCTTTCCAGATTACGTGTTAACACTGCACCAGTGCCCTTTCTAGTTTCTTTTAACTTTCAGCTTTTGAAATTTTAAATTGAGAAAGCAGTGCTGAGTTAGCATGGCACAACACCTTACCTGCAGAAAATAATAATTGTCTTGGATTTGGTTCCATTCCATTATGTCAGACAGAACCCATAGCACTCCTTTTTTTTTTTTTTTTTTTTTTTTTTTTTTTGTAGCTCCTAAGAGAAGAGAAGACAAATCTTCTTTTACGATTGTGGCTCCTGTCCGCTGTCACTGATTTCCTGCTAACATTCTTCCTTTTCCTTTTCTTTCATGTACCACTACTTTTTAAGACCAGAACTCTTTGTTTTATCTAGTCTGACACAACAATTAGTCAAGTTAGATATGATTATTTCCATGACTGTATGCAGTACAATAGTTTACACAACAAACTGTACTAAGACATCTACTATTGATTGTTACCCCCCCTTGGAAGAAAGGGATTAGAGAAGTCACATCACCTAATATTAGTAATGTAAAGTAAACTTGCCAAGTAAAGGCAAGTAAAATAAGGATGCAGTTGTAGGATTCCTCTCTAATCAGAGAATACATATAGATTTGCTCTTAATGATTTAAGAGCATTAATCTTAATAGATTTTATTAAGGTTATTAGATTCTATTAATCTTAATAGATTATATGTGGAATTCCCTGTTCCATGTGAGCCTAGTATGATCCCAGCGGCTCTCCACTGACTCAACTCACTGAGAGTAGAGTTTGATGAATCTTCTAAACCAAATACTTTAGTTAGGTAGGGTGAATCTATACCTAAACAACTACACAACTATTTTTTTTTCCCTTTAAATTTGTTTTCAGTATTATATTTATTTTTAGAAGTAATGACAACTTTCTCAGTACAGATGCATTGCTCAATGGAAGTATTAAAACCTGTTTCCACAATATGTCCCAGATCTGAAAAATTCTCTGAGTCTAGGAAGACAAATTGTTTTAGGAAGCCATTTTACTTATTATGAAGAAAAGAAGAATCTATGATCTGACCACTTATCATACGGTTATGGTGCTTTTGAAGTGTGGACGCCTGACCCACAGTGAACAAACAAAAATTGCTGGAAGATTCATTAGAAAGTAATATATATATATATATAAATATATTTATCATACACATATATGTAATATTATATATAATATTTTCTATATATATGTGTTGGGTCTGTCTGAGCTGGAGTCACCTTTTCCCTGCAGCAGCCCACACAGTGCTGTGCTCTGCACTCGTAGCTGGAACAGCACTGATATCACTCCAGTGTTGTGTCTATTGCTGCGTAGTGCTGGCACAACATCAAGACTCCTTCCAAGCCCCCAAGAGCCAGCAGGCTGGGGGTGGGCAAGTGATGGGGAGGGGACATCGCCAGGGCAGCTGACCTAAACCAACCAAAGGGATATTCCATAACACCTGATATCACACTCAGCAATAAAAAGAGGGGGCTCTCGTGGGGGAGGGTGCTGTTCCTCCTGAACAACCACTATGCGTTTTGAGGCCCTGCTTCCCAGGACATGGCCAAACATCGCTCATTGATGGGAAGTAGAGAATAATCTTTTTCCCTCTCTCTGTGCTTCCGTGTGGACTTATTGTTTCTTTCGTTTCTTTTTGTCCCCATTCCCTTAATTTAATTAAATTTAATTAAACCTTTCTCATCTCAAACCTCGGGTTCTCTGTATTGTATTTTCTCCTCCTTCTTCTTTGAGGAGAGGGGGAGTGAGAGAGTGGTTGTGGTGGAGCTCGGCTGCCCACCTGAGTAAAACCACCCCAATATGTTACATTACATTATATCATATATATATATTATATATAATTATATCACTTACATATTATTACATTATATATTTTATATATTGTACTATATATTAAATTATATGTTATGCATACTTATATACATTATATTCATTTATTTATTTATATATATAAGTTATAAATAACTTACCTCAAGCCAAATACTGTATTGAATCCAATTTGGTATTCATCTGGTCCAAGCATCCTGCTCAAGCAAGGACACCTAGAGCAGCTTTCCCAAAATGACATCCAGGTAGCTTTATAAGATCTCTAAGAAGGAAGACTTCACAACCTCTCTTTGCCAGTCCTCTGTAACCCACACAGTTTCCTGATGTTCATAAGAAACCCCTCGTATTTCACCTTGTTTGTGTTATCTCTTGTCCTGTCACTGGATATCACTGAAAACATCCTCTTTGTGCCATCTCTTCAGATATTTATAGACATTGGTAAGACCTGCCCCTTGATCAGGTATACATTTTTTTCCCCTTTCTAAAAATAGTATGAAAAATGACATCAAAATTATCAAAAACCATCAAACAGTTTAGATGACGATATCATATTGAAATGTGATAAAGGTACAGGTCAAAATCCCATTAGCTTTTATTCCGATTCAATACTTAGAGAGATCAGGTTCTTAAAGATACCAAGTGCTATTTCCTTCCATGTCATTCATATAAGTAAAGGAGCACATACCAGGGCACTGAGTTTAGTCTAATAGTACAGTCAGTCATATAAATTAATCCTTGTACATCATGACTAAACTAGTAAAGGTTTAAGTATCCTTCTGGAATGCTGCCTTAGAGCTCCTGAGACCTGATAACAGCAATCCTTTTCTACATTCCTGCTAAAACTTACTCCCATCAGCCTTCATCTTACTTTGTTAAAGTAGTCAGAGTATTTGACATTCTCTTATGCACCAGACAATCTTTAACATATCAAAGTTTCAAGCAGTGTTTTTTTTTTTTTTTTTTTTTTTTTTTTTTATGCTATTCCTCTTAAAATTAATCTGCAGGTGACCTTAGAGATTCATATGAGGTTAAATCATTTTTTATTCTACATTCAAACATTAATTGATTGTAATACAATACAGTAAAATATGAGAGTATTGACTATTCAGTGTAGCTTTGGCTAGTCCATGGTTGTATTCAATCTCATTACAACTGAATATACAATTATATACACATATATATGTGGGCAAATTGGGTAATAAGAGATCACTGTAATGGTAATAATTAGAAATTTTATAAATAGGGAGTTTTAAGTGGTTGAAACAAAATTTTACTAAATTCAATCACACAGTTTGTGCTAATGTTTATTTTTCAAGTATTACTAATCATAATCATTATATATATGAACCTGTTAGTTTTAACACATATGTCCTAAATTAGTGGTAAGTATACAATATCAAGGAGAAAAGCCTATATAATTAAAATTGATGGAAGCCTATATAATTAAAATTGATGGTTGTAGTCCTTAACAGTCCTTAGTCAATAAATAAATAAATAAATAAATAAAATTAATAAAAAATCATTTTTTTTAAAAAAAAAAAACCAACAACATTAAAATCTAGTCACATATATAATAAAGAATATATTAATTTAAGCAATTTATCCATTTTTTATTTTTAAACTTGAGCTGTATTATTAAAGTTTATTGTAAAACAAATGCATGTAGGAATGCTGAAGAAAGTATATATTCTTCAGACAAAGTAGTTTTTCAAGTGAAAGTTGTATTTACCATAGCATACAATATAAGGATAATTTGACTTAAATTTCTCCAGCTGTTCATATATTTCAGAGAGAGAAGAAAAACCTTTCTGACTGCTGGTGGAAACTCTCTGATTAATTTTGAAAACACTGGTAAACAGAATAATCTACTATTTTAGTAGTCTAGTATTCAATAATCTACTAGAGAAGAAATAATCTTTTCTAAAATCTTGTAAATAATAATACATATCCACTTATTACTTCAGTTAATTGGCACTTTTTTTTTTTTTTTTTTTTTTAAATATTAATTATAGCCTTGTGCTTCTCACAGTAAAAATGAAATCAAATTGGCTGAAATTCTCACTTCATTGGAATTTATGGTAAGCCTTCTAATTATTTTAGTAATTTCAGTATTTTATTCCCCCAAATAATCCAGATATTCCAAGATTGGATTGTTATCCTTAAAACTATTTTGTAAGGCTATTATTATTATTATTATTTTAAATATGTTACTTGTAACAACAAAAAACTTTGAAAGATTGGATTGCTATGCTTATTCTTAGTGATTGCTTTCTTGAATATTTTCCACTGTGGAAGTCAGTCAAAAAAGCCTCTGTATTAAATCACCCCCAATTGCATGATAAACCACGCTTATCCTCAGAAGCTCTTGTGAGTTCGAATTCTGATATACTTAGGTTTAGTACAATGTAGGGCACAGGAGCTAGATTTCCAGTAAATGACTCTTATAAACAGATCAGCAAACATTTTTCAGAGGTTTGTTACTAGAAAATGCTAATAAATTTGGAAGAAATTTTTAGCCAAATTTTTGGTTTAGATAGGGCTCAAAGATGAAAGCAAAGATCTTTCTTCTTTCTAAATTCTCACCAGTTATATTAAATCTACAAAAAATATTCCTGTAATTTGAAATTAAAGAAGTGGCAATCAGCCTTCATGCTTTCTGGAATAATATGGAGGTTGTGAGGAATATGTAAATGTTCTTATATATGCATTTGCTTGTATATTGCAGGTTAATTTTCTGTCATTACAGGGGAAAATGCTAAAGAAAATATTGATTTTCAACAGTAAATTTTGAGATTTTTTAAGTATATCAATGTTAAAGCTGATTGGAATTTGTTGTGAAGGTTGAAGAATTCAAGGAGTAGTGCAAAATCTCAATGTCAAATTATCTTATTCATTTCTTAAATATGTATATGTTCATGAATTTGGGTAAGGTATATTTTCTGTAAAATTACCTGTTTTCAGTTATTTTGTAAATGAAAATGGGAAGTTTTGCTGAATGAAGTAGTATGATTTCTGTAATTTTTTTTTCATTTTCTGACATTTGAGATCTGCATAAGTCACAGAACTTACATTTTGCTTATTTTTTTTAACAATTTGCAAACTTAGCACAACCAAGATGTTTGGAATTTTACTGGTGCTGTTATGGCTAACATTTTCAAGTGTTTTTCATACAATGCTGAAGTTATTGTGAAGTAAATGTATTCTCCAGATATATGCTTATTTTTTTTTTTTTTTGGTGTAACTAATGTCAATTTTTGTTGCCACTTCCCGTTTGTCTCAGTTTACTGAGATACACTGTTCTAAGTTTCTGTGCTATTCATTTTAAACATAATATCCATAATGTTTAATGACAGATTTTGATTTTAAGAACAGATCTTTATTTTAAGAATATAGATATGTTCACTGCAAGAAACCTATAATATTTCAAATGGAAAAAAATGTTTAGAAAAATAATGTCAATTCAAGTAGCCAATAACTAATAAAATGTGAGCTGTTATTCAGTCAGATATCCTTTTTAAGTATTGTATTTAATTATTGGTTTGTTTGTTTTATGATGAACTATGCTCTGTCCTGCTAAATGGTGGTTGCTTCTACAGCACTGGAAATTGTTTTATTGTTGAAGATGAAATCTTGACGCAAAATCTGAAAATAGTCAGGTATTTAACAATTATGGAATGGATGTGATCACAATCAGTAGAAAACTGTCCCACTCTTTTCAGAAAGGTATTTCCAAACGTTTGATTGTCATAGAGCAGTTAACCATAATTCCAGATACATTTATTTTTCTGAAGGTAAAAATTGTGTGTTAGGAAGAGTAAGGTGTAAGTCTACATATAACAGCACCAACTGGTGACCCTATCACATAAATGCTATAGATAGAGATAAAAACAAACAAACAAACAAACAAGCAAGCAAAAAAACTGCTTGTTATTTTAGAAAATTGTCCTGGATAGAAGAAATTCATACTGTAGTAAAAATATATCTGACTCCAATATTCATTTACAAGTTAGAAGTGATCATCAAATGGTCAGTAGTTTCATTCTTTGTTGGTTCCCAATAAATTTCATAGGATTAAGCCCAATTTACACATATATTTTTAAGAATAAGGAAAAGAAAATGCGTGACTAGGTCTTGTGATGATTATAATCTAACTCTTATGGTTTGTATGTTAGATCAAGATAAGTAATGTATCTTTAAAAGGACAGGCTTAGAGTACATTAGGAAAGTTGGAATGGTATTAATTTATGTGAGGGCTACATCCTACTGACTGAATTAATTCAACAGTCACTGATTTTTTTTCTAGCTTTATTTTCCCCCATTAAGCCTTGTTCTTCAGCTGATTCTCCTTCTTTTTCTACCTCCTACCCACGCAGCCCTGAGAAATGCTGATACCCTGTTTCATCATTCAGCCATAACTCTTATAGGTAGATGCCACTGTAACCTTTCATATGGTTTATTTAAACAATGGAGCAAATAATTGAAAACAGTTTCCTTGAAATCAGCTGAGATCTCAGGAGCCTTGTAAAAAAAAAAAGAAGAGATTTGTAACTGAATGCTTTCCTAGCAATCTGTTTAGTGCTGCATATGTTTCAACTCAATTTCACAGCAATTTCATAAGGAGGTTGTATTTTAATCCAGTGTGCTGCAGAGCTAAAGCTTTTACCCTTTTCTTTAAGTAATATAGTTGGAACATTTTTTATGCCACTTTAGCTACTAATATGATCATTGTTGCAGCACATTTTCAATTTGTCTGCATTTTACGTATCTCCCAATAGGTTCCCAATTATTTTCCTTCTCAATATAACAGCTAGCTATGTATATAAAGTTTTCCACTTAAGTCAAGTGCTCCCCCCTCCCCCCAACTCTATTTTATTTTATTTTATTTTTTTTTTTGAGAACTGATTTGGTGTATCCACTTAGCTAATAACACACAACTAATACAAGGCAGAATTAAATTGACCAGTGGGATTAAGATCAAAACCTGGGAGAAAATATTTATTTAATAATGAGCTGTTTGTAAATTAAAGAAGCTTGTTTTAAATTCGGATTATAGCAGCATATTTCACAGATAAATTATGAAATTGTCTTGAATTGTTCTACCTTCCTACTGGATCATTCTTTTACTGTTTTACAAGGAAGATTGTAAACTTGTTCAGCTCAGAAAGCACAAATTTAAAAATATACAAATTAATGAAAAAAGAAACTGTACAGAACTGTTTAATTTCATCTTCTTTTTGATAGTCATTTTTACAGTAAAAAGAAGAAAGAACACTTAAGAGACAAAAAAAAAAAAAAAGATATATATACTTTGAAAAACCTTTTTACACCTTTTGGACGTGAAGTGTTCTGGTATATGCTTATAATATTTTCCATGGTATATAGATGTAAGTTTTGTGCTAAAAAACATTTACTATATCTGTATAGGAAATATATATATATATATATATACGCTATATATATATATTGTAAAGACTTTATTTTTATTTCATATATTCATAAATATTCAGCCTTAGGTTGAATATTTGGTTGAAGGTTGGTTCTTCTTCATCGGTGGAAAAGGATAAATCTTTCCTTTCCCAGAGTGTCTGTCAGGATGTGATTCAGGCCTGAGGACTTGGCTGAAAGTCAAGTTAGATATTGTGGAATTAATATCATTCTCTCAACTGGTGTACATTTTGTTTACATTTTCACTGTATTCCAAGATGGATCCTCAATAATACTCAGTTATTAACTTGTTTAAAAGTCAGAGACATTCTAAATATACATGTATATATGAATACAAAACAAACCAAAACCCAAACCAAACCAACCAAACATATATATATATATATATAAAGATTTTCTTAAATGTTTTCTTTTAAGATAATAGCAGTTCTTTACATATTGTTTTGCCATTTCAGTACAGATAAATTACTTATACTTGATCTTCAACATAAATTACTCATTTGGACCTCAGCTACCTATGCTGTTACTATCCTTATACACTCTAGAAATGATGACAATTTTTATTTATTTATTTATTTATTTATTTATTTATTTATTTATTTATTTATTTATTTATTTTTCCTGTGGAATGGTCACTGTGTTGAGATCAAGTCAGTTAATACAACAGATGAGCTCAAGTTAGCTTGAGAAATTTACAACTACATAACCTGTATTGGTAATGCAAGAGTCATTTTAACTTAGGTGATGATTGCTCCTGAAGATGTTTGCTGTAGTTTAAAGTAATGTATATAATACAGAACATAAAAGCATTATAATATATTTTCAGTGTAGTACATGGAACGTTAGGAAGTTTCATAATTAAAATATTTAATTAACAGAAATAAGATATGTTCTTTACATGTATGCACATATACATATATAAAAAGTACATATATGTGCAAGCACATTTGTATGTATGTTTACATATGACGTGTATATATGTATATGCACATGTAAAAAAAAAGTCACATATATAATATTGATTTACTGTCCAGTATCCTTCTGGACAAAAAGTCCAGCACACAGCTAGACATAATGTGATGGGTGAACAATTGGCTGATGTGTTGGGCTCAAAATGTTAAAGTAAATAGGATTAACAGGCTGGCAGACAGTCACCAGTGGGGTCCCCCAGGGCTCCATTTTAGTGCTGGTCCTCTTTAATATCTTCATAAATTAGTTAGATGTAGGACTTGAAGGTATACTAAATAAGCTTGTGGTTAACACTAAATTGAGAGGACCTGTTGACTTTGCTGAGGGTGGAGAATTGCCCAGGTTGCCCACAAAGTTTGTGAATTCTCCTTCTCTGGAAATATTCAAAACCCACCTGGATGCCATCTTGCAATGTGCTCTAGGTGATCCACTTGGTGGGGGGCTGGACTAGATGATCTTCAGAGGTCCCTTCCAACCTCAACCATTCTGTGATTCTGTAATTCTGTGATTCTTTGAGAAGCTTACTAATAAAAGTTTAAAGCAGTGAGAAATAAAGCAAACAAAAATCACTCTCCACTCTTTTCTACCTCATGCCCCGAGGCATTGCAGGGAAATGGGAAATGGGAGATAACAGTCCACAGCACTTTGTCATCTGTTGCTCCTTCACCTTCACTTTTTCCCTGCTCCAGAATAGGGTCTCTTCCACAGGATCCAGTCCTTCCCAAACTGATCTGACATGGGTTTCCCATGGGTAGCAGCTCTTCAATAACTGCTCCAATGTGGGTCTGCACCGTCGGGTCTATCTATCAGGAGCAAACTGCTGTAAAATGGGTCCCCCATGGGCAGCAGCTTCTACAAGATCACTTGCTCCTGTGTGGTCTCCTCTCCACAGGTTGTGGCTCTAGACTGGAGTCTGTTCCTGAAGAGGCACTCCATGAGCCGCAGATTCCTCCAGGCCACATCCACCTGCTCCACTGTGGGCGCCTCCACGGGCTGCGGTGTAGGTAACAGCTCTACCTTGGTATTCCATGGGCTGCAGGGGGACAGATGGCTCCACCACGGCAGTCCACAGGCTGCAAAGGAACTTCTAGCCTTGGCGTGTGGAGAACCTCCTGCCCTCCTTCTGCACCAACCTCGGTGTCTGTAGGGTTATTTCTCTCTGCATTTTCTCATTCTTTTCTTCCAGCTTCTGCTGTACAGCAGTTTTTTCCCTTTCTGAAATCTGCTCTCACAGAGGTGCAACCAACATCCTTCATTGGCTCAACTTTTGCCGGTGGTGGGTCCCTTTGGAGCTGGCTGGAACTGGCTCTTATCTGACATGGGGCAGTTTCAGGACTCAGACAGGGGCCACCCTTGCAGCTCCCTCCCTGCCCCTGCTACCAAAACCTTGCAAAATAAGCCCAATACAGTGGCATTTGAATCTGATAAAATATAGTTATGTCCTGCTCTGAGATGGTTCACTAGTAAGTCAAATCACAGAATCACAGAATTTCTAGGTTGGAAGAGACCTCAAGATCATCGAGTACAACCCCTGACCTAACCCTAACAGTCCCCACTAAACCATATCCCTAAGCTCTACATCTAAACGTCTTTTAAAGACTTCCAGGGATGGTGACTCCACCACCTCCCTGGGCAGCCTGCTCCAGTGTCTAACAACCCTTTCAGTAAAGAAGTTCTTCCTAACATCTAACCTAAAACTCCCCTGGCGCAACTCAAGCCCATTCCCCCTCGTCTTGTCACCAGGCACGTGGGAGAATAGGTCAACACCCACCTCACTACAGCCTCCTTTAAGGTATCTGTAGAGAGCGATAAGGTCACCCCTGAGCCCCCTCCTCTCCAGGCTGAACAACCCCAGCTCCCTCAGCCGCCCCCCGCAGGACCCGCTATCCAGGCCCCCCACCAGCCTCGTTGCCCCCCTCTGGACCTGCTCAAGCACCTCGATGTCCGTCTTGTAGCGAGGGGCCCAAAACCAAACACAGTACTCGAGGTGCGGCCTCACCAGAGCCGAGCACAGGGGGACAACCACCCCCTCAGCCCCGCCGGCCACACGGTTTCTTATGCAGGCCAGGATGTTGTTGGCACCCCGGCCACCTGAGCACACCGCTGGCTTATATTCAGCCGACTATCAACCAGCACTCCCAGGTCCTTCTCTGCCTGGCAGCTCTACAACCACTCATCTCTCAGCCTGTAGCTCTGCTTGGGGTTATTGCACCCCAGGTGCAGGACCCGGCACTTGGCCTTGTTGAACTTCATGCAGTTGACCTCAGCCCATTGGTGCAGCCTATCCAGATCCTCCTGCAGAGCCTTCCTACCCTCAAGCAGATCGACACACGCACCTAACTTGGTGTCATCTGCAAACTTACTGAGGGTGCACTCAATGCCCTTGTCCAGATCATTGATGAAGATATTAAAGAGGACCGGCCCCAGCACCGAGCCCTGGGGAACGCCACTAGTGACTGGCCTCCAGCTGGAGTTGGCTCCATTTACCACGACTCTTTGGGCCCAGCTATCCAGCCAGTTTCTAACCCAACAAAGTGTACGCCAGTCCAAGCCAAGAGCAGACAGTTTCTTGAGGAGAATGCTGTGGGAATGGTGTCAAAAGCCTTGCTGAAGTCAAGGTAGACCACATCCACAGCCTTTCCCTCATCCACCAAGCGCGTCTCTTGGTCATAGAAGGAGATCAGGTTCGTCAAGCAACACCTCCCTTTCATAAACCCATGCTGACTGGGCCTGATCGCCTGCTTGCCCTGCAAGTGCTGCGTGATAACTCTCAAGAGGATCTGCTCCATGAGCTTTCCTAGTACTGAGGTCAAACTTACAGGCCTGTAGTTTCCCGGGTCTGCCCTCTGGCCCTTCTTGTAGATGGGCGTCATGTTTGCTAGCCGCCAGTCAACTGGGACCTCCCCCGATAGCCAGGACTGTTGATAAATAATGGAAAGCGTCTTGGCCAGCTCCTCTGCCAGTTATCTCAGTACCCTTGGGTGGATCCCCATGGATTTGTGCACATCCAAGTGCCGTAGCAGGTCACCAACCAGTTCTTCGTGGATAGTGAGGGCCACATCCAAACTACATTTGAATTAATATTCTGAAAACATAACCTTATGATCAACAGATCAACACTTTTCCCCCAGTGTCGTGTCATCTGTGAACTTACTGAGGGTGCACTCTATTCCCTCATTCAAATCATCAATAAAGATATTAAAGTTGATGGGCCCCAACACTAAATGCTGTGGAACACCACTGGTGACAGGTCACCAACTGGATTTCACTCTGTTCACCACTACTTTCTGGGCCCAGCCATCCAGCCAGTTCTTAATCCATCAAAGAATGCACCTTCCCAAGCTTCTCTAGGAGACCAGTTTATGCATGATTTCACTCTCCAAACCTCTCCTATGTGATCTGAAGTGCTGATTCTCCTATAAAAAAATAATAATAATAATAAAATAAAACAAAACAAAACAAAACAAAATAAAATAAATAAAATAAAATAAAATAAATAAATAATAAATAATAAATAAAATAAATAATAAATAAAATAGTAAAATAATAAAAATAATATAAATAATAAAATAATATAATAAAATAAATAAATAATAAAATAATAAAAATAATAAAAATAATAAAATAAGATAATAAAATAATATAAAATAGATAGAACTTGAAAGTTGTTGACCTCTTCTTTCTCTGTAATAGAAGCCAAAATAATCTAGGCTTACTGGGGAGGGTGTGTTGCACACACTAGATGGGAAAAATCTTACTTTTTCTATTCTGAGGATATATTTCATGTCTGGATCAGTTCTATGCATGTCTCTTTACAATTTAATCATCCACATAACAAAAGATGAATTTAGTGTAAAAACAACAATTTGGACAAATCCATTAGCCCAGGTGTGAATCAGATGGATACTGAAGTGAAGAATCAGATTTGTGTTAGAAGACTACAGTAAGATAATTCTTTTTTAAAAAATAAATAAAATAAAATAAAATAAAATAAAATAAAATAAAATAAAATAAAATAAAATAAAATAAAATAAAATAAAATAAAATAAAATAAAATTGTTCTGTTAGCACATGTTTTGTATTGGCACAAAACGTAAGATTAACTTAATATTTTTTGTGAATCTGAAACATAATTGTGTTGTGAAGATTACTTTCATGAAAGGTCTGTCTTACATGGCTCCCATTACATCATGAACATTGTCTGCCTTCCAGGACTTAAACTTTGCTTTACAATGTAATAGCATTGCAAAAGTTTCCATCAAACATTGTAGAAAAGTTATGGAGAAGATAAATGTCCAAGAGACTTGGTTGAAGATATATAAAAACTGATGATGGTATACACAGTTTGTCAATAGTACTGAGCCAAGTTATAGCAATAGGCTATTCTATCAGTTCCCCTACCCTTCTTTCCTATAAAGCAAATTGTTCTCCAGGGCATCAACTGAAGGCACGTACAAAAGAAATGAGGTTATTCTTATTAATTTACTTTCTTCACAACTGACTAGCCATAGCTGTATTCTCTTATTCCCCTTGGCACTGCTTTGATCCTTTCTTTAATAACAGTAAATGTGGAAAATCAGGATTTGTTCTATTCAGCTTCATTTCACTTTGAGTGCTGTAGGGAGATGAGATTTAAAAATGTTCACTGCAATATACAGGATATCTGTTGGATTCACTTTACTGATGATTCAGTATCACTGCAGATGTCTCACTTCAGTTTGTGCACTTTTATTTGAACATTAAAAGTTTTGAACTTCTGACACTTCTTGAGTGGCACCCATAAATTTAAAAGGATGATGTGTAAAAAGAATTCTTCTTCAAATATTTTTCTTCTCAGTATAAATAAAACATTTTAAAAAGAGAGAGGAGAGGAGAGGAGAGGAGAGGAGAGGAGAGGAGAGGAGAGGAGAGGAGAGGAGAGGAGAGGAGAGGAGAGGAGAGGAGAGGAGAGGAGAGGAGAGGAGAGGAGAGGAGAGGAGAGGAGAGGAGAGGAGAGGAGAGGAGAGGAGAGGAGAGGAGAGGAGAGGAGAGGAGAGGAGAGGAGAGGAGAGGAGAGGAGAGGAGAGGAGAGGAGAGGAGAGGAGAGGAGAGGAGAGGAGAGGAGAGGAGGCTAAATAATGAGGAAAAGAAAAATGAAATATTTTCTAAGATATGTATGTTCTTTTCTGAGATGACTCGTTAGGGCTTTAAACTAGATTTGAAGGGGGAAAGGGATAAAACCAAGCCTGCGGGTGATAAGCTATGGGATGGAGTGCCAGAATCAGAGGGGCTGTGTGCTAGTGAGGTCCTTCAGTGTGCCCCACAAGGTGCTGCATACAATGAGGGCCATTTGAAGTGCTTTTACACCAATGCATGCAGCATGAGGAGCAAGCTAAAGGAGCTAGAAATGTTGTCCCAGTCTCAGATCTACAATATCATTGGCATAAGTGAAACCAGGTGGGATGAGTCTTGTGACTGATATGTTACAATAGATGGTTACAGGCTCTTCAGGACGGATGGGTAGGGTAGGCGAGGTTGTGTGTGTGGGGGTGGCTCTGTACGTGAAGGAGGGGCTGGACTGTGTAGAGCTTGAAGTTGGCAATGACAAAGTTGAGAGCCTCTGGGTAAGAACTAAGGGATGAACAATTAAAGAGGATGTCCTTGTGGGAGTCTACTACATGATGGTGACACCTGTGAATTGTTCTTCGAGGCACTAGAAGTTACCTAAAACCCTACTGCCCTTGTCCTTATGGGGGACTTCAACTTGACGGACTTTAACTGGGAATATAACACAACCAACACAAACAGGTTCAGGAGATTCTTAAAGCACCTTGATGAAAACTTCTTAATGCAGGTACTAAGGGAGCCAACTAGAAAGGTGCCCTCCAGATCTGTTGCTTGAGAACAGAGAGGGTCTTGTGGGTAATGTGGCAATTGGCAGCAGTCTTGGTCACAGTGACCATGAAGCAGTTGAGATTAAAACATTTGGTGACAGAAGGAAAACTGCCACCAAAACTTCAACCTTGCATGTGGGGAGAGTAGACTTCAGGCTGCTCAGAGAACTAGTTAGTAAGGTCTCCTTGGAAAGACGTCCTTCAGTGTTGGTCAGTCTTTAAGCACTGCCTCCTAAAAGCACAGGATCAGGTAATCACAAAATATCAGAAGTCAAGTGAGAGGGGCAGAAGGCCAGCTTGGCTGATCAGGGATCTTCTTCTGGAGCTTAGGCAAAAAAAGAAAGTGTATGGCTGCTGGAAGCAGGGTCAGGCACCATCGAAAGACTACAGGGACACTGTTTACCTTTGTAGGGAGAAAATTCATGTGGCCAAAGCCCAATTAGAGTTGAAGCTATCCAGGACTGTGGGAAACAATCAAAAGGGCTTTTTAAAATATATGAACAGAAAAAGGAGAACCAAAGAAAACATAGGTCTGCTACTTGATTGGGATGTTCACCTCACAAACAAGAAGATAGGCAAAGCAGAGAGATTTAATGTCTTCTTTGCCTCTGTCTTCAACACCGATGGTGGGCTTCGGGACCCTGGGTTCCTTGAGCTGAAGGACCATGATGGTGGAAATGATAAACTACCAGCCCACCCTGAATCATAGAATCATAAAATTGTAGAATATTCTGAGTTGTAAAGGACACACAAGAATCACTGAGTCCAACTACTTGGCTTCACACAAGACTACCCCAAAAGCAAACCATATGTTTAATGTTTAATTCTTGTCCCAATGCATCTTGAACTCTCCTTGTTGCCATTACCATTTCCCTGGGGAGACTGTCCCAGTGCATAACCACTGTCTTACTGAAAAAAATCTTTTCCTAATATCCAACCTGGACCTCCTGTGTTGCAGCTTTATGTAGTTCTCTCAGGTCCTATCACTGGTCACCTGGGAGAAGGGATCAGTGCCTGCCCCTCATTCCCCTCATGAGACAGCTGTATACCACAATGAGGACTCCCCTCAAACTCTTCTCTAGGCTGAACAAACTGTGTGACTTCAGCCACTCCTGATGTCTTGCTTTCAAGACCCTTCACAATCTTGTTACCATTCCTAATAGTTTTATGTCCTTATATTGTGGTGCCCAGAACTGCACACAGTACTCAAGGTGAGGCCACACCAGCACAGAGCAGAGAGGAACAATCACTTCCCTCAACCGACTAGCAATGCCATGCTTGATACACCCCAGGATATGGTTGTCCCTCTTAGCTGCCAGGGCATACTGCTGGCTCATATTCAGCTTACTATCAACCACAACCCCCAGACCTCTCTCTGCAGAGCTGTTCTCCGGTATCTCATCCCCCAGTCTGTACATATAGTCAGGGTTGCCCCTTCCCAGGTGGAGAATTTGGCACTTGCTCTTCATGCAGTTGGTGATTGCCCATCCTTCTAATTTGTCCAGATCTCTCTGTAAAGCCTCACCTCCCTCAATGGAGACAACAGGTCCTCTCAATTTAGTGTTAAACACAAGCTTATTTAGTTAATTTAGTGTTAAACACAAGCTTCAGGTCCTGTATTCAAGTAATTTATGAAAATATTAAAAAGGACCAGCATTAAAATTGATCCCTGTGGGAGCCCACTGGTGACCGTCTTCCAGCCTGATAATCCCATTTCCTCTAACATTTTGAGACCAACCCATCAGTCAACTGTTCACCCACCTTTGCTGGTCATGTGTGCTGGACATTTTGTCCAGAAGGATAGTGAGAAACAGTATTGAAATCTCTGTTGGTATCCAAAATATTACATCCACTGACTTCCCTTGGTCAACTACTTGAGTGTCATTAAACAGGACTTTAACCTTGTGAACCTGTGTTGGCTGTGATCAGTGATGGCATTGTCTTTCAGGTATTTTTTAGTAACTCCCAGAACAATTTTCTCAATAATTTTAACAGGCAGCGAAGTGAGGCTGACAGGCCTGTAATTACCAGGGTGTGCTTTCTTGCTCTTCTTGAAAACGGGTCCACATTTGCCAGCTTTGTCAACTGGGACCTATACAGACTCCCAAGGCTGTTGAAAACCAATTGAGAGAGGTCTTGTGATGACATCAGCTAGCTCTCTGAGAACCCTGGGGTGAATTCCACTGGGTCTCACAAACCTGTATCTGAAGCATCAAATCTTGCAGAAGTTCAGAGTTGGCTGGGAATTTATCATTCCCACACTTATGGTTCTTCAGAGCCTGTCATTTTTGTTGACAACAGAGAAAAGGAGGCATTAAATTTCTCTGCTTTGTCTACAAATGTAGACAAACATTTGTCTACGTATTTTTGACTTGACCATCCTTATCAAGTAATGGACCAATGTTATCTCTGGTCATCCTGCTTCCTAAGATGTAAACTATTGAGATCTCAGGAAAATTTCACTGAATTCTCATTTAAACCTACCTTCTGCATAGATACTGGAGAAAAGTAAAGAGTTTTATTGATTTAATGAGTGTTAGTGTGGCAAATATAAACTAATATAGTCAATTTTCAGATTTCCTTGTTTACAGTTCTATTAGGAATTCTGAGTTGACTGTGAATGGCCTAAATATTATACTGAGGAGCAGCAGTATGGAATACATAAAGCATCTTTTTTACATTCCCTCATTTTTTCCTTTCCTATTTATTGTTAGGTTTGATTTTTAATGTCGCTTTAGCATAATATCTTCTTAGTCCCATATCATTTTATAAGACATAATTGTCTGCTAATTTCTTAGCAAATGTTTAAATTACACAATTTAATTATCAGTACTAGTTCATATAATCATAAAATATTAATTTTAGCAACTAAATAAATGTACTTTAATTATACAGCTATCACTTTAATTTCATAAATTCAATACACATATTTGTAAGCACATGCTCTTCATTTAAATGCTGATAGCATAAAATAGGAATATGTAAAACCAACATTTTCACATTCTTTATCAACTTAATGAAATCTCACGTAAGAGAAAGAAAAAAATGAAAGGTAGCTCTATGATGGCAGTTATATTAAAATGTATCAATATCTGACTGTAAAGAGAATCTAACAATCAACAACAATAACAAAAAGTAAAATCAAAACAAACCAAATCAAAACAACATCAAAAAAAAAAAACAACACAAAAAACAACCACAACCCAACTAACCAAATCACGTATCTTTTATGTAAAACACAATGAAGACTCAGAACCCACATTTATTTTATCTTATTAATGCAGTTCAGAGATAGAAAGGGGAATAGAGAATTTCTTCACAGAATCACAGAATTTCTAGGTTGGAAGAGACCTCAAGATCATCGAGTCCAACCTCTGACCTAACACTAACAGTCCCCACTAAACCATATCCCTAAGCTCTACATCTAAACATCTTTTAAAGACTTCCAGGGATGGTGACTCCACCACCTCCCTGGGCAGCCTGTTCCAATGTCTAACAACCCTTTCAGTAAAGAAGTTCTTCCTAAGATCCAACCTAAAACTCCCCTGGCGCAACTTAAGCCCATTCTCCCTCGTCCTGTCCAGTCTGAACAGTCTGAATGCATAAAATTTCAATGTTTTGCTAATTTTATAACACGTCATTTAGGAGTTTGGTCTAGAAGAGTGCAAACTCAAACCCTCTGTGTATTTTAAACTAAATCCTTTTTTTTGTTTGTTTTTTTTTTCTTTACAGCTATAGACTGTTCCAGTTGCATTTTTACTGTCCCTTCACCAGTGTTGCTAGGCCTTGTAGAACAGTTCCCAGAAGAAGAGTAGAAGAGCAGTCTGAAGGGACACCAGGTCTCTGTCTGCTTCCTGACTTCTCTGTTCGCTACTGTTTACACTTTCCTGGAAGTAATGAATTTGATCAGGCCTTCCTAAAGCAAAAGGAAGCAGTACCTGGAAATCTGTAGAGGTGAAACACATTACTGAAAGGAGAGGAGTAGAGTCAGAGATCAGCCTGTGGAGAGGCCCATGGTGAAGCAGGCTGTCCCCCTGTGCCCCATGAGGTACCAAGGTAGAGCAGATAGAAAGATGATCAGAGGGCTGAAGCACCTCTCCTATGAAGAAAGGCTGTGAGAGCTGGGGATGCTCAGCCTGGGAAAGAGAAGGCTCCAGGGAGACCTCAGTGCAAACTTTCAATGTTTAGAGTGGTCTTATAAAAAAGATGGAGTAGGACTCCTTACTCGGGTAGATAATGATAGGACAAGAGAGAATGGTCTTAAACAAAAAGAGGATAGATTTAGACTAGACATTAGGAATAAATTCTTCACTGTAAGGGCAGTGAAGCACTAGCACAGGTTGTTCAGACAAGTTGTGGATGCCTCACATCCTTGGAGGTATTCAAGGTCAGGCTGGACTAATGGGTGGCATCCCTGCCTATGGCGCGGAGGGGGGAGGGAGTGGAGTTAGATGATCTTTAAAGTCCCTTCTAACCCAAACCATTCTTTAAAGTCCCTTCTAACCCAAACCATTCTATGATTTTATGATTCTGTGAAGATATGATTCTATGATTTTATTATTTTTATTATTTTATCTTATGATCTACACTGCAGACCATGGAGTAGGTCATGGTGGAGCAGGTGGATGTGGCCAGGAGACTGTAGCTCATGGAGAGCTCCTGCAGGAACAGATTCTGGACTGGAGCTGCATCCTGTGGAGAGGAGCCCACACAGGAGCCAGAGGTCTGGGGGAGCTGCTGCCTGTGGGGGACCCATGCAGGAGCAGTTGCTACTGACAGATGGACCCCGTGGTATGGACTCATTTTGGAGCAGCTCTTGAAGAGATGCTGCCTGTGGGAAGCCCATGTAGGAAGGACAGCATCCTGTAGAAGGGACTCCATGTTGGACCAGGGGAAGAGGGTGAAGATGAAAGAGCAGCAGAAAACAAAGTGCTATGGACTGACTCTATCTCTCATTGCCTGTTCCCCTGCACTGCCTTGGGGCATGAGATAGAAGAAGGTGGATGGGAGAAGGTGGTTTTTCTTGCTTTTAATTTCTCACTGCTCTAGTCTGTTTGCAATATACAAGACATTATATTAATCTCCCTACTCTGAATCTATTTTGCCCATGACAGTAATTGATTAAGGAATCTGTCTGTCTTTATCACAACCCTTAAGCCATAGTTCCTCACATTTTCTGCCCCTCTTCCCTTGAAGAGAGGGAGTGAGAGAGTGGCATGGTGGATTTTATCTAGTCATTAATGTGAGTGAAAACATCACAGCATCCTGTTTAATATATATATTAAGTCAATGTATTGTCAATGTATGTATTGACTTTTCCTTTAACTTTTTTTTTTTTTTTTTTTTTTTTTTTAATCTAAGGACACCAAAATTGTGAAAGTGGAAAAGATAAACCTATCATGTTGCTGAGATTTATGGTAAAATGGAAACTTTTTAAATGAAAAGAAGATACAAGGAAGTGTGGATTTCTACTTAGAAATTCTGTTACTGTACTTTGAATTCTCCCTTACAAATTCAGTATTATTCACCTGTGTTTCTCCAGAGTGAATTTATACCCATCTCCAGATCTAATAGTGTGACGAAATGTTTTGGAACATCAAACCAGAATCTTCTCTACCAATTAGCTGAGTTATTCTGCTATTTATCCCTTATATGTATCAATAAACAGTTTGTTCTGGCACTTCAGTAAAGACACTGCTGTTAAAGAATTTTATACTGCTGTGATATTGGAATTGATGAGGTCATAATTTAAAACAAACAAACAAAAAAACCACCTAGGAAATGCTTTATACTGCACATACTCTATGCACAGAACATTGCCAAGCATATATAGCTATATGCTATTTAGGTTCTGTCTGTACTATGAGATCAATTAAAAATGCAGTGTACAAGTGTACAAATGAGGCTGTGGACATCTTCCCTTCATATCTAAGAGAAGGGAATACTCATTCCTAAGGCAAATTGATTATTCTGATAAGCAGTCCTTGAATTAAGATAATTGGGAGTGTAAAACAATGCACTAGTAGCAGTTCAACAGTATATTTTGTGAATTCTTGCATCGAAGAGCAAATGTGATTTAAGATTCTATCTTCCTTTTCAGTGTCCTGTTATGTCACAAAATAGCAATAAAATGTAATCTACCAGTAAAATAACCTAAAAACTAAATATTTTCTAAGTCCATAATCAGTCTGTTGCTAAAAACAATGTTCACACCAGAGCTAGAGTTCTGTGGTATGTATCAAACATTTATTAAAAGTATGTGATAATAAGGCAATAGACTGGAATCTAAGAATATTTTTTGGCAATCTCATCAGTGCTGTTCATAATTTTGGAAAAAACTCTCTGCCACAGGCCACTTTCCTTTTACACAAAAAATAAGCTTCTATCAATATTCATTGTTCCCTATCTCAATGTTAATGGTCTACTAGATAATTTGTAAAATACCTGTGTTCCTGTGCCCAAAACTCCTCCACTTCATACAAAGTCAAAATATAACTGTTCTGTCATTAGAGTGCTTGCACAGAATCAGAGAAAAACAGAGCTTTCTGTTTTTCATCAGCACGAAGATGTCATGAGCTTATCTTTACGTATGTAATCAAAGTATTAGAAACATGAAAAGATGCTAGGATAACTAGCTCTGATAAACATAAATAAAATAAAAATAATATATCTATTCCCTGTATCAAGCCATTAGTAATCACAATTAATCTGCAATTATGTTCAAGCCTAATTACATTCAAAATAAAATGTATATTGGAAAAAGTCAAGATATCCATAAATGTAAAAATCCAACACAAAGAATGTTGAAAAAGAGCTTGCAAATGGTTGAAATTTTGATATTTCAACAATGCTGTAAGTACAACTTTTGCTAGTGTGTTATTTTCCTAATGTTATATTCTACATTTAAATTTAAGATCTTAGCTTTTTTAATTTTCATTATCAAATTAATTAATGGATAATTAATTTGATATTAATGGATAATTAAAGCACAATATTCATCATAAAATATTAGATAATATTTCGTATTATCATTTCAGATCAGTATAATGATCATTGTCAAAACAAGGAACTTTATTATTTTTATTTGTTTATTTATTTTGTGTACAAATTAATTTCAACATTTTGATGACTTTATGCTGACTCTTTGTATGAATAAACTACAACAGAGTAAAAAAGGGAAAAGTAACATAAGAACCCTAAACCTAGGAAAAGAGTGGAGGATGTTTTTCTGGATGTTTTTTTCCTTCTTTTGGAAAGCATAAGGGCAAAGCGATAATGATACTCTTTGTTAAATTAGTAATGATGTTATGGGTAATAGTATTTACTAATATTTTTTGTTCATCAAATACATTTTGAGTCCATGCTTTGTTAAACACAGGGAGGTTAAAAAGTGTTCTTTTTGTCTTGTTTTGTTGAATAACTTAATTTTCAAGACAGCATGCCTTTCCCCTCCCCCCCCCCCTTTTTTTTTTTTTCCAATTCCTTTTCTGCAGTACCACATTTCTTCAAATCCTTTTCCGCAGTATCAAAATCCTCTGATCCTTAATGACTTGTAATCAGTGGCCCGTAACACTACTGAATGTTGCAGTGGAAAATGAGCTTTGTCCCAATAGTGCAACACTTAGAAGCAAACCATATTAACAGCACTGAACAAAATGCAAATGGGCACCAAAATCCAATAGAGGGAGAAACTTTTCTGAAGGTTTTTCTTTTACTAAATAATATCAGAGTTCCTTTTTGAACTGTCGCCTGCAATAAATTACTTTTTCTCCCTATTAACAAGGCTTGCTTCACCATTAAACTTTTTTTTTTTTTTTGCAAACTCATTGTTAATTATTCCATAGAAATAAAACAGACTTAATAGAGAAATAAAAAATATAAGAAACAGAAAAAATAAAATCTAACCATGGCATTTGGGAAAATCAGCAAGAAGTTGTTTGTTTGTAAACATGATGAGGTTTTAAAATTCTGGTCTCTGAATATATATCCGTGTGTCTCTATAAATGCTTTACCTTTGAAGTTAGGCAGCAAAAGTAATTGTTTTGTAGGCCTCTTTTGCAGAGCTAATTCCACCATACATACTAACAGAATATCTTCTCTTACAAACAAAGCAAGCTTCATGTTATAGTGAACTATCATGTATTATAAACAGTATTAAATATCATAGACTTGTATTTGCATAGCAGTCGCTCGTGCGCTAAATACCACATTGTTCAAAACTATTAAGTCTGAGAATATGCTTGGCATGTCTAAGTGTTAAGTCCTGAACTTTGGCCACAACAACCCCATGCAGCGCTACAGGCTTGGGGGAGAGTGGCTGGATAGCTGTGCAGAGGAAAAGGATCTGGGGGTGCTAACTGATGCTCACCTGAACATAAGCCAGCAGTGTGCCCAGGTGGCCAAGAAGGCCAATGGCATCCTGGCTTGTATCAGGAATAGTGCAGCCAGGAGGACCAGGGAGGTGATTGCCCCCCTGTACTCTGCTCTGGTGAGGCCGCATCTGAAGTACTGTGTTCACCTTTGGGGCCTTCATTACAAGAAGGAAAATATATATATTGTTTAATTTAAAATTAACAAGAAATAGAAATTGGGAAAAAAATATATTTTTGAAGCAAATCTGTGTTAATCCCAAACCTGGCCCCACTTTACCTTGATTTGCCTCACAGAGCAATTTCAGCATGCATAATTGTATTATTTTCAGGGAAATTTAAACTAAAAGATATGCACCCTTTGGGGCCCTCACTACAAGGACATGGAGTCCCTGGAGCACGTCCAGAGAAGAGCTATGAAGCTAGTGAAGGGCTTGGAACACAAGCCCAATGAGGAGCAGTTGAGGGAGCTTGAGTTGTTTAGTCTGGAGAAGAGGAAGCTCAGGGGAGATGATATTGCTCTCTGATACTGCTCTCTATAAATACCTAAAAGGAAGTTTTTAGGAGCAGGGGGTCGTGAAAAGTATGAGACCAATGAGAAATGAAGTTGTAGTAAGGTTAGATGATTAAGGTTATTATTTAAGTTTGGGGAAGCCACAGCATATGTGAAAATAATCAAAGTCAAAAAAAAAAAAAAAAAAGATTAATAATGAAAAGATGACATGAGATGAAGAAGGGAAACTAAAACAAAGGGAGGTAAAGCAGGTAGGATCCGAGGGAGATATAGCAAGATTGGATGTGGGCTTTTAAAATAAGCCTCTGTGCACCATTAGAGCTCCAATATTGCAGATAAGAGTGTGAAACACAAGGAAGAAGGAATGAAAAGCTGTAGAAAAAAAAAGAAAAAAAGTGCAATGGTCTACAAAAGAACTAGAAATGTGCTTTGTATTTTTTGTTTGTTTGTTTGCCAAGAGTATTCATGTTCTGCTGATTTTTAACCATCTTCTCATTGAAAAGGCATCGTTTTTTTTTCTTCTTGAGTAACATTGATTTTTTTTTCCTTGTTTTGTTTTGTTTTGTTTCTTTTCTGTCTTCAGGGCACAAACCAATGCTGTTTCTGTGCCAGTCTCATCAATGATGCAGTTATATGCCATTATACAGCTCCAAAACAAGTTTTTGTTTGTTTTGTTTTGTTTTGTTTAGGAAAACTTGCCAGTATTGTGAATACAATTTATGCAGCTCTATAGCAATTGGACACATCCACACATAAATTATGTCTATTGTTTGTTTGACTTTAGCTTTCTTGGCAACAACTTATTGATTAATAAATACTGACTAGCAGGAGAATGTTGTACATAAAATTATATAAAAAAATGAGGAAGACAAGATTTTTCACCGCAGATCTCATTTAAACTTATTTATACATGTGTTTAATAAAGTAAAATAAATTAAAACATTTAATATTTAGTCATTACCAAATATTAGTCATCATTTCATTGTTAAACAACAACAACAACAAAATCAATTCTATGTATCAAAATAAATCTATTCTTTAGATGGAAGGAAGAAAATTGGAAGCTGTTTTCCTTTTATCATGTTACCACACCTACTTTTGTCTCTGATTAGAATCTTTTCAATGAGCACAGAGGATACTTAGGTAAAATTGGTTTTCAGCAAGTGTTCAAATACATACTTTAACCTTCCACTCAGTTTATAGTTGGGTACCAGTATAATTTAAGTTTAAAAGCAGTCTATTTTGAATATAGTGTTTATCTACTGGAGTATTAAGTGCTTGGAGACTATATCCACAATAGAATTTAAACATAAAAATGTTCTGAAAAGAAGGGAGTGAAATTACATCTTTATCCTCTTCAGACTGAAGTAATAGAAAAATGCAGAAAGAAAATAATGAGGGAAAACTAAACCAGGTGCTCATGTATTTGGAGAAAAGAAACATACATTCATTTCTAAAAAAAAAAAAAATCCTTTATTGATAACATTTTGAAAGAAGACATATAGTGATGAAAATAAAGATATTGATATTCCAAAAATGCAAAACATAGCATGATGCTCTTTCACTCAGAAAATCTTGTTTTTTCTTTCACTGAAATCAGTAAGTAAAAAAAGGAACTGTTAGTTTCCTGAGTCTTGTTAATCTATGGAGCTGAGACATGGCTGGAATGTATGTTCCTATACTCTAGCAAATTAGAAGTTAGAAGTTGTCTCAGGTTTTTTAGTATGAATCAGAAGTTTCAAATCAGCTGATTTTTATTTATTTTTTTTTTTTTAAAAAGGTCTTGTAAATAATGAGCCTAAAATTGGAAAGTGGCTTCACAATGCATTTACACTTTTGCATTGCTCTCCTTAGCCTAACTCTAGAGTCCAGAATCTCAATAACATTTTTTCTTTACATTCATAAAGGCTTAAATTCAGCCCATCTACCTTTAAATATCACAATGATCATGAAGTTGAGAGCCTATATTTATTTTAACAATTTCCAAAATTTCCTTTCCAGTTGATGAAGAGGCATAAGCTCTTCCACAGCTCTTTTCACCCTATGCAGAATGTCAATTTCCTACTGAAGGTACCTAGGTCTGTCTATTAGTTAGACTTTTAATTTTGATTAAGCTTCCTAAAACTGACCTCAAATATAGTTGGTAAATGGATGTAAACAACACTTACCTGGAAATTAGTGACTTCAGCAACCTGAAAGTAACATGAAGAATTAAATAATTCTGTCTGAAAATTGATACCCAAAATAAATGTTTCAATTTAATCACCAACGGCAGATGAGAGGAAAAGTAATTGATTAAATCATCATTGGTCAAATAAAGAATATTCAATTGGTTTACATAGGCACTGACCAAACCAGGAGACTGATGATATAAAGGCAACTGACTAAAGCAAGCTTTGGGAAAAAGCTTACAAAGAGTAACAGCCACTTTACCCTTGCAGAAACAGAGGAGTATCATTGGAGGAATTCTGGCAGTCTCATCCTTTCCACTCAAACAGAGACAGTACCATGTTGTGCTCTAATTTGGACCGATTCTTATCAGTGGTCTAAAAAAATACAAGCATCTCTTCCCCCAGTTTGTGCTGGGATAGGTGCACAGGAGCATGATTTCCCTGAAAAACTAGGAGCTTTTCACTTTCCGTCTTAGAAAAGAAAAAACGATAGTTTGAGTTTGTGAAAACAGTGTACAGAAACTGTAGTAAATGTGTAGAAGTACACAGAAAGATAGAAGTATCTCTGTTCTCAAAGAAATGCTTACGGATGCTAGCCTATTTTAACGAAGACTATGATCATCAAGTTTAAAGGATATAGTGCCTGGCATGGCTTATCCATCATTTCTTGTGAAAATATTTTTAATAATTAAAAAATTACTTAGTTATCTTCTCTGCTAAGACATGTAAGTATTTTGGTAACATGAATTCTTCATCAACAGTTACTGAAGCACAACATGTTTACCATAGACATTTGAAGAGAGTAAGGAAAAAAGGAGTTGCTGAAAAAAAAAATAAAAAATAAAGAAATAATTAAATTTAGTATTCTTTTAGGAATATCCTTTTTTATTCAAATATATTTTAATATAATTTAATCCTAGATGTTTTTACTAGGTATTTGAAAAGCACAGGAGCTAGATAAGTCTCTTTCTTAACTAAAAAGCAGAAGAAAAAATAAGCAATGATCTAGAAAATCAGATCAATTGTACTAAATGTTCATCTCCTACAAAAAAAAAAAAAAAAAGCAACAAAGTTCTCAAGTCAGACCATCTTAGTAACAGTTTGCTTAGGTATATCTTTGTACGGTCTAGATTTTTATGTATAAAATAATATGGAGAAATATAATTTTTTGTTTGTTTGTTTGTTTTGTTGTTATTTGTTTTCTTTTTTTTTTCTTTATTTCTCTCTCTCTTTTTTTCTCTTACATTACTATTTTGAAATATAAACACTTTCGGTTATTTTATCCCTTTTTCAAAATGTAGTGAGAAATCATTTCAGTATGTCTGTAAGGGCAAGAACAATTTTATTGACTCTAGATCCCAATAGCCTTTAAGAACAATGAGAAGTATGGACAACTTCACGCTTTCCAATTTTTTACCCATGTCCAACATATAAAAAAACATAGAAGACAGTTAAATATGAGTTGAAGAAGGGAGTGCTGAACATGGGTTTAATAAAACAATTTCAAATTGGTGCTTCAATGAATATTTGTTATATATTGTATATATGTTACATATATATATGTAACATACACATAATATATAGTTTTTCCAGGAGAAATTGAGAAATTTGCCCCCAGATCAGAATAGCTTATACAATATGTGGTTTCAAATAACTTTTAAATTGCTATATCTATCTATTTCTATGCAGTTTTCTCAGTTTTTTTTTTACTAGTAGTTTTGCTATCTCCATTTCCTAAGTATACCACAGTCCAGTTCTTCTCCCATCACACTGGACTCCAAATCTACTGCAGTAACTAAGCTTGCTTAAATTGCTACTTTCTTTATCTTTGACTTCAGGTAAGTTACTCCCTGAGGTCATAAGTTACAAGTATTGGAACATTTATTTGCAGGGAAGAGGAGAGAAATTAAATGGAGTTTGCCAGTCAGGAGACATAGTTCATATTGCATTGAAATTCCCCAATGGTCAGCCACAATTTTGGCCATTCCAATTTGTAAATTGCTTTGCAGTGTTCAATATATTGAGTTTATTTCAGGAGAAAAAAAATGAAGAAATTGTGTCTGCTAAGGGATTTCCTTCTGATTCCATTATAAACATTAAGTTATAAAAATTCCTGTTATACATTTGACATATTTGTGAATAGGCAATAGTATATGATACCTTTTATTAGGAATAAAATTGTAACACACAAAATAGATATATTAAAAAGGTTTTACTTAGAGATTTTATTTCAATCTAAGGAATTTATAGACAATCAATAGTACCTTGAAAGATATCCCAGGTGGGTAATATGTCTTGTCTGGCATTCATGTAGTAAGCAGTATTTTGCTACCATGATAGCACTGAGAAGAGAATATAACAGTTACATAATTATGTTTTGTGAAATCAGACTTGAGAAACAAAGTTGATATTAGCATTAGAAGATGGTGACCAGCTAAATATCAATCCATGGACAAACATTTTATGTTAACATTATCCTCAAAGCAGAATTACAATAAAAACGAGACAAAACAAAGTAATACATATATAAATACATAGCTTTTGTTTGATATAAATGCTTGGAAATATTCAGGCACGACTTTTGAAGATTTATGTTTCCTCTTCTTCTTGTAAAGCCATGTGTAGGGCTGAAATATTCTTCATGCCTCCCATGATTCACAGTCATCCAGATATTAATATCTCAGTGAAAATTTCAAGTACTTTCCACCTAGGTTCTTCCAAACTGTGTTTTCTGTCTAACAGAACAATAGGTATTTCTGGTACCTTTGATTTTAATGACAATGTATGTAGTATGAAGCTAATAAAGTAAATAATTACTTGTTTATCACTTTCTTTTCCTCAGTGTAAGAAAGCTCTAAATTATATTTTCTTTGTCATCACATGCATATTTGAAAAATAGCTTGCTTCTACAGTGTCTTTTGAAAAATAGTTAAAAGTATTTATCTTTATACGGCCTTTTCACTTCAGCTCTATCATAACTTGGTAGTAAATAAAAAATGTTCCTGATAAGTGTTCAATAAATTCCATGAGATTAATTTGGTGAAATACTTTGCAAAGTACTTCTCAGAGTTGAAATAGCAATTTTATATATATATTGATTTAAAAGCTGCATTTGTTTCTTACTTGTACCCTGATTAGTAGATAATCTGAAGTTACAGGATAAATCATTGTTTTACCTCAGAAGTTGCCCTTCAAAGTCAATTGGCAAAAAATTTGGAATTTTGATCTGACATGAAGTTTTGTTGATGGTAAAGCAAATTAATCTGTTCACAGACTCTTAAGGCTTGACATTTATGGAACAACTTTTTTATCTGGTTGTTATAGCTATCCTTACATAAGCTTCAAATGCATGAGTAAAAAGGCAAAAATTATTTGCATTGTTGAATCTCTCATTTGCAATTAAATAACAAACTTAAACTATTTTTGCCTTTTGTAAAGTTATCACCATATTATTAGGAGAAAACAGTTTTAAAACCAGTAACCTACAGCTGCAGTTGAGAGATTGGTGACAAATCAATGAGAATTAGTAGACTGGCACAAAATAATCAATGGATTTTCTCCAAGGTGACTGTCATGGCAAAGATGTCCATACTAAGTGCTCCTGACAAATGGTCATTCTATTGGTGGCAGCTCTGGTAGAATATAAGTTTCTAAAGTAATATTTTTAGTTAAGCGAATATATATATATATTAAACTTTTCCATAAACTTTAAATAAATAAATAAATCCTGTTTCTATAGTGAATTTACTGTTTCAGAAATATATTATTTCCATGGTCAACATAGTCACTAAGAAGAGGCAGAAAAAACTAATAGTGCCTCAGCTCTTCTTCTTTTTTTTTTTTTTTTTTATTTTGTCTTTTTGATGAGGCACCAAAAGTGAGTAGAGAAGACCCTACTCAACCCCTAACATTTTTGCTACAGAGTCTATAAAAGTTATAAAAATTTTTAAGATTTGAAAGGTATGAAAATATGACATTCACATTGAAATCTGTAATCTGAAACTTGATATGACCATCCAGAGAGAACTCAAAATTTGCTAAAAAAAAATGTCTACTAAAGCTATGTTTTGAATCATAATCCAAATCTTTGATTTTTTCACACATCTGTTGGCTTTCAGTTTTACCTTGTAAGTTTCCCCACTTCGTTTTCAGCAAAAGGATGTTGATCTGTTAGAATGGGTCCAGAGGAAGGCCATGGAGATGATCAAGACTGAAAAAGCTGTGGCTGTTCAGCCTACAGAAAAGGGGTGACCTCCTTGAGGCTTTTTTTTTTTGGGGGGGGAAGGGGGGAAGGGGAGCTTAAAAAAAAAGATGGTGCAACACTTTGAACCATAAGATCTTCACAGGACAAGGGGGAATTATTTTAAATAAAAGGGAAAAGAAGGGAGATTTAGACTAGAAGTTAGGAGCAAATTCTCCATTCAGAGGGTGAAGAGGTATTGGAACAGGTTGCCCAGATAAGTTTTTTATGTCCCATCCCTGGAGGTGCTCAAGAGCAGGTTGGATGAGGCCCTGAGCAACATGGTCTAGTGGGCAGCATCCCTGCCTATGGAAGGAGGATTGGAACTAGAAGATCTTTAAGGCTTTCTTCTTACTCTTATTACACTGCTTAAAGACTGCATTCACAGTTGGGCACCTTATGTTACCTATATTACTTGGCCTCTGATGACATAATAGAAAAGCACTGGTCTCATAGAGTCTTCATGTTGTATCTGCCAGCTTTGTGAAATTATTTCATGACTTCTCAGAAAATCACTATCTTAGTAAATACATAGCATTTTACAGAATATTTGGAGAGTGAACAATTGGTGCTGGGGATCTGATATCTACACTTTTTGGAATTTAATTTAAACTAGTTCAGTTTCACTCTCCGGTACTGGAAAACTACTAGGGGGAGGAAAAATAGAGCATGCTGTCCTGAAAAGGTGTTGAGAGATTTTTGAAACAGCAAGGAGGCCATGACTTCCCACAGCTGAGCAAACCAAGCTACCAGCATGACTACGAGAAGTTCCCATGACAATGTTCCCATATCACATGAGTGAGGAATTAAAAAATATTGTTGCCAGCAGCTGGCTTCAAGGACAAGATATACATGACTGCTAATCACAAGGAGGTCGTTTTCTTACAGGTGGGGTTGTTTTCTTGCAGTTGCTTGTCTGAGTGCTTTTGACCAATAATCTTGTGTGAGACACTACCTGCCCTTGTTAAATTTGCTATAAAAGTCAGGCTATTTGGGTAATAAAGGAGAGAACATGATCTGACCATACTGGTGTCTGTCATGTTTTTGGCCGTCCCTCCTGCAACAAAAAAGATCAAACAAAGAGAGAGGGAAAAAGGGAAAGGGAAAGAGAAAGAGAAAGGGAAAGAGAAAGAGAAAATGAGAGATAGAGAGAGAGAAAGAGAGAGAAAATGAGAGATAGAGAGAGAAAGAGAGAGAAAATGAGAGATAGAGAGAGAAAGAGAGAAAGAAAGAGAGAGAGAAAGAGAAAGAAAGAGAGAGAGAAAGAGAGAGAGAGAGAGAGAGGAAGGAAGAGAAAGGAAGGAAGGAAGGAAGGAAGGAAGGAAGGAAGAGAAAGAAAAAGAAATTTTATATTCTAGATATAGGCGATGAATATACAAGAAAAAGATTGTGGAAACATTGAGAACTATATACATGTAAAGTGGTATTCACTGAATAGGCACTGTTTCCTTTGAGATCTCAGTAAGAAAGATACTGACTCTCAAAGTTGCTTAACTAATTTATTGAGGAAATGATAGGAATTATAGAAAAGGTGACAGCAATCAAGGACTAGGGGATCCAGTGCTGCAACAGAAATATTTCCAAGTAACAGTGTTCCAAGTAACAGAAAGAGGTAAGGTTGTTCTTACCTGATCAAGGGATCAGGTGTGGGTATGGGGCATGGTGTCTATGCATCTTGGGTGGGGATGGGGTGTGGAAAAATGTGCATTTATGCTGTAAATAATTACCATGGTTAATCACATTATTACAAAACCCTGTGATTATACAATGCTTGAAAGGGACTCAACTCAAGGAATGCAGTTCATTTCTTCTGGGACCATCTCTATTAAAATACCCAAACACAGTACACCTCCCTTTTTCATTGGAATGATAAATCAGTTGTATAAGGCATGTGGCATGTCTAGGCAATACCTCTGGGAGTTGTCCGTACAGCAGGGAATATATTCCCACAGCTTTATGAGCTGAGATAATAAATTATTCCCCTCTGATATGCAATCCTGTTTGTCGGCAGGAATCCAGGAATCCCCTTCATACTAAAATGCATTATTTTGTCTTATTGGAAGCTGCTCAGGAAAAAACTGTTGGACACATCATTCTGCTTTTTGGACAATGGGGCAAATACCAGTACCAAAATAATAATAATAATAATAAATAAATAAAAGGAAAGATGCAGAATGTGAATTATAGATGTGCAGAAACCTAAAAATGAATGCGACCTGTAGGGAAATTTCCTTAAAGTTTGTTCAGGCAGGTGTACTTGAAAAGGAAGCTGATGGAAAGTCAACCCCTTGTGTTTGGGACATATATAAGTAATTGAAAAGGTAGACATCAAAAGAATTGTAGTATAAATCTAATAACACCATCAACTCCCCTTCCTGGTCAGGAGGAAGGGAGTGAAAGAAACCATCACGTCTAAAATCTATCTACACCATTGTGCTTTGAAAACAATATCAAAAACATCAGGATTGACTAGGCATGCAAACCACCATTTATCAGGTGGTTGGAGTGGGACAGGAGTATCATCAACCATAACTCCCACTAGTTATCTATTCTAAATGGAAATAAATAAATAAATAAATAAATAAATAAATAAATAAATAAACGGATAAAAATATGGTGGCAGATCTCTTTTAGATACCAGGGCTGAAGAGATACCAGGGTGAGATTCACAAGGATCCTGCTCATTACCTACACAGTCGCCTTAAAGCTACTAGGCCATTTGATGGCTTTGAAGAACCAGACCATGAAGCCTACTTCACCCCACAACTAGGAAAATATACAGCATTTATTGCTCAAGTATGAATGATTGAAATTCATGGGTATATAACAGAGGTGTATACCCATTTTGATGGGTGACATCCTCTTACTGCAGATCAGAATTGTTAGTTTTGAATTCAGGCTAATGTGGTGGGTAAGATACCTTACTGCACCAATTGTTTTACTGTCACCTCAAAAACCAGTAGATTTGAAACAGTATTAGTTGTGGGGAAGAGGGGAAGACGTTGAAATCATTCAGACAATTTAACTGCTTGAAATGGGTATTATCTGGCATACCACTCTCCCTTTAATAGTGCTATTTGGCCCATAATGAAGCCAGATGGTTCCTGGTACATGACAGTAGATTACCAGTGAATAAATAAAGCAGTCTTTCCCATGACTGCAATAGTCCCAGACATTGTGACACTATTAGAATGCATCGAGATAGAAGCTGGAACATAGCATGCTGTGACTGATATGGCTCAAACTTTCTTTAGTATATCTGTAACTGCAGAGTCCCCAGAAACTATTTTTTTTTTTTTCCCTATAATATACTTTCACCATCCTGTCTCAGGGATATTTGCATAGACCTAGTATCTGCCACAGGCTAGTGGCACAAAATCTGGAGGACAGCAACACTTCTCTAGCTTGTAAGTTTTTCTATTACATAACAGATAAAAAAAAAAAAAAAAAAAAAAAAAAAAAAAGATTACTGGACTCACTGCACAGGAAATGGTAAAAACTCTTAGCAACATCATAGACATCATGCAAAAACATGGATGGGAGATCAATCCACAAAAGACACAAAGGACCACTACTGAAAGTATGCCAGGAACCCCATCACATTAAGTGGTCATATAAATAAACTCCAAAATAAAACCTTGGAGTTTGTTGGACTCCTTCATTAATGGAGACAATTTCTCCCTCATCTCACCCAGGACTTGTGGCTGTTGTATCATATATGCAAGAAAAGCTCCCCTTTGTATGTGGTGAAAATCAAAAAGTATATTTATACGAATCAGGCTGTCCTGCATGCTGTGTCTTTAGGCTTATAATGGCTCATAAATCTTTTGAATTGTAAGTCTTAGTATCTGGTGATACTATAGCCCATTGGAGCCTTTCACAACATGTGAAAAGGAGACAGATGCCTCTTGAGTTTTAGCTTTGATGCCTCTCTGGCTTAAAATTACAACCCTTTTGAAAAGCAACTTTTAACCATATATTGGGCACTGATAGAAACTGAATGGATGGCATGATGGGAAAGCATTACTAGCAGTCTGATTACCTGTCCTACAATGCTATCAAATGATGCTGTAAGAAACAAACTTCAGCCAATAACACAGGCTCAGGTGAGGATCTCAGTGAAGTAATATTATTATTCACAATTGAAATGGTGGGCATTCTAAAAGTAGAAGCACACAACAAAAGTGTATCATACTTTTATATCCCCTATTCAAGAGAGTACTGGTCAATGGTTCTATGTCCAGGTGGAGGCCAGTGACCAGTGGTATCCCACAGGGGTCTGTCTATCTTTATCAGTGACATAGATGATGGGATTGAGTGCACCCTTGGCAAGTTTGCAGATGACACCATGCTGAAGGTGCAGCTGATACAACAGGAGCAAGGGATGCCATCCAAAGGGCTTGAGAAGAAGGCCCATGTGAACTGAACAAGGTTCAACAAGTCTAAATGCAGGCTGCTGCACTTGGGTTGGAGGAACCCCAGGCTTGAGTAAATACTGGGAGAAGAACTCATTGAGAGCAGCCCTGTGGAGAGGTGTTTTGGGGTTCTGGTGGATGAGAGGCTTGACATGAGCCAGCAGTGTGCGCTTGCAACCCAGAAGGCCAACCATATCCTGGGCTGCGTCAAAAGAGGCGTGGCCAGCAGGTCAAGGGAGGTGATTTTCCCCATCTACTCTGCCCTCATGAGGCCCCACTTGGAGTATTGCATCCAGGTCTGGGGCCCCCAGCACAAGAAGGACATGGATCTGCTAGAACAGGTCCAGAGGAGGACTACAAAGATGATTAGAGTACTGGAGCACCTCTCCTATGAAGAAAGTCTGAGAGAGCTGGGGATGTTTAGCCTGGAGAAGAGAAGTCTCTGTGGAGACCTCATTGTGGCCTTTCAATAGGGTACCTATAAAAAGGATGGAGAATTACTCTTTACTCATGTAGATAATGACAGGACAAGGGGGGATGGTTTTAAACTGAAAGAGGGAAAATTTAGATTACATGTTAGGAAGGAATTCTTCACTCACAGGGTGGTGAGGCACTGGGACAGATTGCCCAGAGACATTGTGCATGCCTCATCCCTGGAGGTGTTCAAGGTCAGGATGGATGAGGCCCTGGTAAACCTGATCGAGTAGGTGACATCCCTGCCTATGGCAGAGGGGTTGGAACTAGATCATCTTTAATGTCCCTTCCAACCCAAGCCATTCTATGATTCTATGAGTCTATGATTCTATTACCCAATGCTTGATTTCTCATTGGCTGTTTTCTCATTGGCTGAGGTTCACAACTTACTTGATGCTTGTACTATACCATGTATGTACAATTTTATTTGACCAACCTTTGACTTCTTCTTTTCCCTTTTTTTAATTCTCTCATGACTGAAGAGGCCTTTGATTTTTATTTATTTATTTATTTATTTTTTCTGGTTCCACTTCTGCTTGTCTTGTTTTTCTTAGCCATCTGCCTTATTTTGGTACTGTGGGACCCTCCACTCTCCCCTTATCTGCTTAACAGATCTCCCCCAGTGTTATGCCATTGTTATGTCTGCACAATCACTTTTTAATATGCAAGGTTAGTGGAATTTTCCACTGCAAAAATACAAGATTTATTCTCCCTGTGTTGTCTGGGGAGAAACAACAATCTAGTATTTTACAGTGGAAACAATAATCTCTACACACACTAAACCAGGCCCGTATAAAATTAGTACCCTACAGATTGTTCAGATAGGCCCCACTGATGCTGCAGTACCCAACTTAAAATCTCTTCTACCTTCCTGGCCCTGTGAAACCCCTCCATTTGAGGAACCGATGTCCCAAGAGAAATCAGTTTCTTTGTTTAAAGATGGGTTTCCCAAGTGCATTAAAGGTGAATGCTGTTTGGAAGGTTGTTGCTTTCAATCCAGCTGAACTAATCCCTATAAACAGACAAAGATAAAGAGGCAGAAGTCAATATGTTAAATTGATGGCATTAGTTGTAGTCCAGGGGGAAGCATGGACTATACATACTTGTGGGCAGTGTGCAAGGGCCTAACTCTCTTGGTTAGTAGGTGGAGTCCAATGGTTGGACCACACACAAAAAGCCTTTATGGGCCAAGAACTTCGAAAGATCTTGGAATATAGGCAGCCATATCCCTTATGGATATGGCAAGGATATCCATGTCACCCAGATAATCATTATGGAGCAGGCACATAATTCTGTCTGACTAACTAGCTCAGATAGATAGTTTAATTATGTTTCAGGATGAAGATGTTCAATGTATTCAATGTTGTTTACTTGCCACTGTGCTGGCAATGAAGGGCGGCAGGGGTATTCTCTATGAGGAGGGACTGGAGTTGCCTTATGCCAGACACATCCAAATCTAACCAGTTCTAACTGCTCCATCACAGGACTAAGACCAGAATCCAAGACGCTGATGTGTGAAGGAAAATATTTAACAAAGGGCAGAATGCTACACAGGCAGACAGAGGAATAGGGAGAAGAAAGAAGAAAGAAGAAGGAAGGAAGGAAGGAAGGAAGGAAGGAAGGAAGGAAGGAAGGAAGGAAGGAAGGAAGGAAGGAAGGAAGGAAGGAAAAACATGAGAAACAACAGACACCTGCAGACATGCAGGCACCAAAGTCAGAGAAGGAGGGTGAAGAGGTCTCCAGGTGTCAAAGGAAAGATTCCCCTGCAGCCTTTGTAAAATGCCACAGTGGATCAGCTATTTCCCTGAAGCTCATGTAAAGGACCATGCTGGAGTAGGTGGACATTTTCTGAAGTAACTGCAGGGGACTCCATGCAGAAGGTTTAGAAGGTTTTTCTTGAAGTACTGCAGCCTATGGAGAGGATCCACAGTGGAGCAGGAAGAAAGTGTGAGGAGGAAGGGGCAGCAGAGAGGAATTGTTATGGATTGACCATAAGCCCCATTCCCATCCCCCTGCACTGCTTGAATTGGGAAAAGGAGTTGGGAATGAAGGAATGAAGTTGAGTCAAAGAAAAGGTGGGACTGGGAGGAAGGTGTTGTAATTTTTGTCTTTGTGATGACTTAAATAGTGATTCAGGTCTATTTTATTGTCAATAAATTGAATTATTATTTTTTTTACCCAGTTGAATCTGTAGTGACAGTGATGCTTATTAGTGAGTGATCTTCCTGTCTTTACCTCAACTCACAAGCATTTTCTTTTGTTTTCCTCCCATGTCCTGTTGAGGAGGGAGAGTGAGAGAGTGTCTAGGTGGGTAGCTGGAAGCTAGCCAGGTCAACCCACTACAATTGTATATTCAGTCATAACTGTATACATAGTACATTGTCTTGTCCACCTGAAATTTTATTAGCACCCATTTGGGAACAATATCTCTTTAAAGATAAGAGTGTTCGAACTTATTCTGCAAGAGCTCCTTGAAGCTAAATCTGCATTCCCAGCTTGAGCACTGGTAAACTTCTGTGATGGAGTGATTGCATCAGTTGTCAAGGGAAGACTGACGAATGTCATCTATTTGGACTTCTGTAAGGCTTTTGACAGTCCCATATGACACCCTTATTTTGGATTTGAAGGGTGGACTGTTTGCTGGATAAGGAATTGGCTGGATGTCTGCATCTGGAGAGTTGCAGTCAACAGCTCTACATGTATGTCCAGGAGGAGGCTGGAGATGAGTGCTGTCCCTCAGGTTTGTCTTGGGATTGGTGCTGTTTAATATCTTTATCAATGACATAGACCATGAAATTGAGGATTTTTGCAGAAAACACCAAGCTGAATGATGTAGTCGATACAACAGAAAGAAGGAATACTGTGTAGAGGTCTTGGACAACCTTGAGAAGTGGACCCACACAAATGAGGTTCAATAAGTCAAAGTGCAAGGTGCTTCCCTAGGTTGGACATGAGTACAGACTGAGAGAAGAACTCATGGAGAGCAGCCCTGCACAGATGGACTTGGGAGCTCTGATGGACAAGGGGGAATGGTTTTAAACTAAAAGAGGGGAGATTTAGATCAGATGTTAGGAAGAACTTTGATTATTTGATTATTTAGAGAATTTGGGGCATTTTTGTTAAATATTTCATAAACATATATAACTTTTAAAATGTGTCGAGTATTTTTTGTTTGTTTTTAACAACACTTTCCCATGCCCCCAGTGTTTTAGAAAAGCTGAGATCTTTATTTATTTATTTATTTATTTTTTTTCATGTTAACACTCATGACTGATATCTCATGCTGAATGGGGAATTTTTTAACTTATTGTCTAGAAGAAAACTTGAGAATTTCTAATGAGTTCTCTTTTCTTTTCCAAGTTAATGTGGGAGAACCAAAATGTATTTTCTAATTGGTAAATGGATGGATTACCTGCAGATGAACTGCTGGCTACAGCAATAGAAGAGGAGGGCTTTCATCCTTTATACATTATTTATGGCCATTTGTTTGCTGGCAACATAGTGATCTGACCGTAACAGAGTTACCAATTTAGATGTCCTTAAAGGCCTACCTGTCTATGTCAGTGCTTTGAGGTGAAATACCTCTGAAAGACGAGAAAGTGTGTAAAATGGAAGACATTAAAAACAAGAAAAAACAAGGATAAAATTATAAAAAATTTGAGAAAATATACTAAAGTGAAATAATAATACAATTAAGTGAAATAATTATTATCTTTTTAGAATTATTTTTATCTTACCATACTTCTTTCGTACCACTGGTGATCTAATAAATATCTTTGATAGAATCTCTCCACAAATGCAGTCTAGGAAATATAGGAGGAAAAATAAAAGTCCATCTTGTCTTATCTGATATTTCTGCTAGAGTCTCCATATTTCAGAAGTTTCCTAAGTTTTTTACCATTATATAAATACATTATGATTTTTTTATTATTATTTTTGTTATACGCAAAATGTCTATTTTCATACTGTTTTATAACCTTGCATTGTATTAGACATGAAAAACATAAGCAATGCCTTTAAAATTGTATCAAATTCTGGTACTTCAGTTTTAACTGAAAAGGAGTTTAATTTAAAAAATAACAATGAAAAGCTTAATATCAAATAAGACAGGACTTTCTGTGTTCAGTGTGAGTATGGACCCAAACCTTCCCTGGGAAGCTATATAGTTTCAGGAAGTTATATTATATCAGTTTGCTTTAATTTTAATATTGATTTTAGTATTGACTCATAATTCCTTTGAGACTTAAAGTCTCAAAATACTTCTCAGCTGCCTTTCATACATATAGTCACTACAGTTTCCAGCATTCCAGGTAATTCAAGTGTGATTAATAGCAAGATTTATGCCTGAATAAAGGGATTGCTGCTTTGATTTTTCTCACTTCTGCAAAATATCTTGCGAAGTCTATTTCATTTGTCTCATTAACAGGGTGCTGCTGTTTTTCAGGTGGTGCAAACAATGTGATGCTTGATTTCTAATTATTATTTATTTATTTATTTATTTATTTTCAGAACGACTTCTAATTTCTTGAAACTCATCTGAATTGTCATCTTGTTTCTCATCTGATTACTTTTCAGACGACAGAAATTTTTCCTTTTTATTCTGGAGTTCTGTTATGAATAAGATTTTTAGTGAAATACTTTCAGAGAATTTGTATTCATTTTTCTGTATTCTGCTGTTCTGAGATATGTTTGCTGAGATATGCTCTTATATGGGAATAAATTCCTCAAGCACATCTGCTGTTTTCAGTTTCTGAAACTATATAGACTTGTTACGTTGTTTACGCTCTCTTGTTTTCTGCTCATATTTTCATTTTCATGCTCATATTCACGTTTTCATATTCAAATATAATGAAAAACACTGGACTCCGTTGCTAGTTAGACTACTGTTGTATGAATGAAGCAAAATTTGTTGGTATATGGAGAAATTGAAAGGGAAAGCAACAAATACTGCTGACTATAGGGCTACAGGGATAGTAGTTGATTTCCTTATTTGCAAATAGATACAGGGTGATGTTTTTGTTTTGTTTTGTTTTGTTTTTCAGCTCACCATAGAAAAAAAGCTGATTTTAGAACTCCTTGGATCTCTGATAAATGCTGTCCATGTACATAAATAATACCGGAAAATATATGAAATGATTAAAATAATAAACGTGAGACAAATATTCTGATACATTGAAAGATGCTGCTTGTATAATAAAGAGCTATGGCTTAGCCTATAAATAAAAGCAGCTTGCTTGTCTCAGCTGTTTTCTTGTGGGAAACAGTCTTCGATGATGGTGGCACACTGTATAAATCTAACATATTTTAGTACAATTGTCTCCTATATATTGAATTATTTTCCTAGGGAATATTGGTCATTCTAGATCAGTGTAAAAAGTGGATTAGCTGAACAATTCTGGGAATTCTATATTTTTATATATTTCTATATTATAAGCTTCTGGAGCTTATTTATAGATTAACGTATTTCTGATACTATCAATCCAATCCAATTGTCACTTAAAATTATTAATTTTGTAACAAACAATGTCAAAAGTAAATTATTAAAAAAAAAAGCCATTTGAGACTTCTAAATCAACAAAAAATACACTCTGTTTTTGTGTTTCTCAAATGAAACAAAGAATGTTTCAGCATACATAGCATTCAAGTTTTTGTACGCTGTCAGTTGAAACTATAAAATTATATTCTCAAATTTCAAACTGTTGGTTAATATTCCAGAAACTTACAGTATTTTTTTTTAAATTTTCAGATTGGGAGACAAGCTCATATTTAAAATGATATTAAATTATTTAGACTAGTTCTCCTGAGATAAGAAGAGGTTAAGAACATTCCTTATAAATCAATGTATTATTAATTGTGTGCTTCTCCTTTAAATAATGAACTTCAATCAAATTTTATTTTGTAAAGGTTAAAAATATTATATATACATATGTTATCTTTGTAAATTCAACAGAGAAAGTCATTTTCTCTAATGATATATCGCATTCTGGTTTCTATTCTGTACTACCAAAATTACTTTACTAACATTTAGTTCATTTAGTACCCTGGCCATGAGAAAGAGAGAGATACAAGAATGATCCTTGAAATTAATTTGCATGGTGTGCATCAGTTCTTTCTCTGTTCCATATTTCATTTCAGTTAAATAGATGTCTTCTGTGTGTTTAGTATTTGGACTTGCTCAAAATTCCATTTCAGGGAGGCCCCTAGAATCTAAACCTATGTCTATACTGATGGACTGAGCAATGTATCTGTCATCTGCCTGCAGGCCAAGTACACGTTAAAACTTTCTCTACCTTTTAAAATTACAGAACCAGCAGTACCCATGATAAAATAGCCTAATCAGAACTTCTTACTAGAAACAATGTCCCAAAAACAATGTCTGGGAGAGTAATCATAGAATCATATAGTCTTTAAGATTGGAAAAAACCTCCAAGGTCATCTGGTCCAACCATCCCCCTATATCAACCCCACCCTATATCATCCCCACCAATACCAACCACTAAACCACATCCCTAAGTACCACATCCAACCTTTCCTTAAACACCCCCAGGGATGGTGACTTCACCACCTTCCTGGGCAACCTGTTCCAATTCGTAACTGTTCTTTTTGAGAAGAAAATTCCCCTAATTTCCAACCTGAACCTACCCTGGCACAATTTGAGGTCATTTCCTTTTCATCTTACATCTGTATTCAAAATGGGTACAGGGCACTCCAGCTGCATGTACCAGCAAAATGTAATATTCTTGTGATTTAACAGAGCCAACAGGTAAGCACCACACATGTACATATATGTACATCTCTTAAACATAGCCCTATACCATTTTTCTAGTTATAATTATTTGAACTTTAATGTGAATCTTAGCTGTTTTTCACATTAGAATAATAAACATTAACACCTAAAATAAAAATAATAGTTGTTTAATCCTTCAGTACTTTCATATTGTCTTATTTTATTGACTAGCAGAATATTTAATTTACATACAGTCTTGACTAATACATATGCCTTTGTTATTATCCTTCTAGCCTCCTTGGGTCAAGGAGCCTCTACATCTCGAATAATTAAATAAAAAAAAAAAATCAGATGCAACAAGATATTTTTAAGAGTGCTAGGAAAAAAATATACATACTTAAGCTAAAAACATATTATTCAATAGAATAAAGGGGAGTATGTAAATACTGCTAAACAATTCGTTAATAATGGTTTATTACATTAATTTAGAGTAATATAATTATGATGATATATAGAAAGTCTCTCCATGGAGAAAAAGATTAGAAATGAGGAAAGATCTATTAGGTCAACTTGTATGTTCCATTGCCAAATTATCACAGAATCACAGAATTGTAGGGGTTGGAAGGGACCTTGAGAGATCATCGGGTCCAAACCCCATTACATAATGCTTATACATAAGTATTCTTCAGCATAACTTTATCAAACTATAGTGTTGTAAAATCTCTCCACTTCTAGAAAATTCATCCCATTGCTAATAGAACTTACTAGTTCTGGAGGCTTTATCTTGATATTCACTTTTTTTTTTCACTGCTTATTTTTATCCCATTTACATAATTATGTATCATTTAAGATGAGCTAGGTCATTTTGTTTTATCTGTTAGTCCTAACATAATCAAACCTCCCGTCAATATTTCATATCTACCAGCCATAGCAGACCAAGACATTATAGATTTTCTCATGGCAGTAGGTACCAAACTAAGGCTAGTGACTGTAGATGTGATGTTCAAATACTGAAATGAAGTTTATAATATAAAATTTGGTTGTAAGGCAGTGTTGTAAGTCTGCTTACAAAGGTGTTTAAATAAAGGTATAATAAAATCTTACTATTAACCTCGTAACAGTCTTTACAATCACAACTTTATTATTATTATTAAACAGCAATGTTTAATTCAGTGGTGTATTATTATGTATGCTGTACTATTATGCTCTATTTTCTGTACTATCAGAAAATAATTTCTGAGTTGGTAAGATTAAACATACAGTGTTCACCTTAGATCGTGGTAGATGAGTCAAATGAAATTTGAAAGGCACAGGAAAAATCTGTGAATTCCAGTTTCCAACAGGAGTTTGAAGGGTTAGATTATGGAATATTCATTTAGGTATCTTCTTCACTTCCCACAAAAGCACTCACATCAGAGCAAATCATAAGCATATATAAAACTGTGTATCTGAAACAATTAGTAGTGAAGCACGTAATTCCTTCCATTGTTTTACAGGATAAGTCTGCTATGATTAATATAAACAGAAGTAAGATTTCTTATCTTGACACTATGCACAAATTCATTGTTACAGTAAGACCATTTCAACAAGGAAGGCAATACAATTTATATGACATATGAATGCACTTCATATTCAAAAGTAAAATTTAGAACAGAATTAGAAGAAGAAAATAAGTAAATAATGGGGATCAAACACTTAATCTACTTTTATGTATTAAGTTGGATGTGTTTGTCATTTAAGTTAGACTGTGGATCTAAATCTCATAAAGTGCCCAGATTGCCTGTGTATATCCTGAATGTAAATGTGCTTTGAAAATGTCCAAAGAAATATCCTGTCCACTTACTGAATCAATATGCCTTTAATTGGCATGTTAGAGAAATTTATTTATCCTAAGTTTTAGAACTGTCTTACCACCTGAAAGTGCCTCTCTTTACTCAAAATCTATGTAAAAGATAGAAAAATGAGCTCTTAATTTGAATGACAGTCATTTAATTGCACAATTAGTTAATTCAGAGCTATACAACCATTAATTCAGAACTAAAAATAACTTGAGGTGTTTTCTGAAGTTATCTTGAAGTGTCACTTCTGGATTATCATTTTGTAGAAGGTATTTAATAAAAGACATTACTTTGACCTACGCAGTATTTTTGTTATCATACTGATGTTTTTAATAACACAATACAAATTAGGCCAAATCATGTCATGGTTTAATAAAATCACAGAATTGTCTAGGTTGGAAGAGACCTCAAGATCATTGAGTCCAACCTCTGACCTAACACCAGCAAGTCCTCCACTAAACCATATCTCTAGGTTCAATATCTAAATGTCTTTTAAAGACCTCCAGGGATGGTGACTCAACCACTTCCCTGGGCAGCCCATTGCAATGCCTCACAACCCTCTCAGTAAAGAAGTTCTTCCGAATATCCAACCTAAAACACCCCTGGCACAACTTTAGCCCATTCCCCCTCATCCTGTCACCAGGCACGTGGGAGAATAGACCGACCCCAACCTCACTACAACCTCCTTTAATGTACTTATAAAGAGCAATAAGGTCACCCCTGAGGCTCCTTTTCTCCAGGCTGAACAATCCCAGCTCCCTCAGCTGCTCCTTGTAGGACTTGTTCTCCAGGCCCCTCACCAGCTTCGTCGCCCTTCTCTGGACTCTTTTGAGTACCTCGATGTCCTTCTTGTAGTGAGGGGCCCAAAACTGAACACAGTACTTTAGGTGTGGCCTCACCAGAGCCAAGTACAGGGGGAACATCACTTCCCTAGACCTGCTATCCACACTGCTTCTTACGCAAGCCAGGATGCCGTTGGCCTTCTTGGCCACCTGAGCACACTGCTGGCTCATATTCAGCCGGCTATCCACCAATATTCCCAGGTCCTTCTCTGCCTGGCAGCTTTGCAACCACTCATCTCTCAGCCTGTAGCTCTGCTTGGGGTTGTTGCACCCCAGGTGCAGGACCCAGCACTTGGCCTTGTTGAACTTTATACAGTTGACCTCAGCCCATCAGTCCAGCCTATCCAGATCCTCCTGCAGAGCCTTCCTACCCTCGAGCAGATTGACACACTCACCTAACTTGGTGTCATCTGCGAACTTACTGAGGGTGCACTAGAAGCCCTCATACAGATCATCGATCAGCCAGTTTTTAACCCAATGAAGAGTATGCCAGTCCAAGCTAAGTGCAGCCAGTTTCTTGAGGAGAATGTTGTGGAAATGGTGTCAAAAGCCTTTCTGAAGTCAAGGGAGACCACATCCACAGCCTTTCCTTCATCCACCAAGCGTGTCACTTTGTCATAGAAGCAGATCAGGTTCGTCAAGCAGGACCTGCCTTTCACAAACCCATGCTGACTGGGCCTGATCACCTGCTTGTCCTGCAAGTGCCACGTGATGACACCCAAGAGAATCTGCCTCACGAGTTTCCCTGGCAATGAGGTCAAACTGACAGGCCTATAGTTCCCTGGGTCTGCCCTCTTGCTCTTCTTGTAGATGGGCGTCACATTTGCTAGCCGCCAGTCAACTAGGACCTCCCCCGATAGCCAGGACGGCTGATAAATGATGGAAAGCGGCTTGGCCAGCTCCTCTGCCAGTTCTCTCAGTATCCTCGGGTGGATCCCATCTGGCCCCATTGACTTGCGTATATCCAAGTGCCATAGCAGGTCACCAACCATTTCTTCATGGATAGTGAGGGTCACATTCTGCTCCCCATCCCCTTCCACTAGCTCAGGGTAATGGGTATCCAGAGAACAACCCGTATTGCCGCTAAAGACTGAGGCAAAGTAGGCATTAAGCACCTCCACCTTTTCCTCATCTTTTGTAACTATGTTCCCCCCCACATCCAGTAAAGGCTGGAAATTCTCCTTAGTCCTCTGTTTTGCAGTAATGTATTTGTTAAAACATTTTTTGTTTTCTTTGATGACAGTAGCCAGATTGAACTCCAGATGAGCTTTGGCCTTTCTAATTTTGTCCCTGCACTAGCTCGCAACATCCTCATAGTCCTCCTGAGTGGCCCGCCTTCTTTTCCAAAGATTGTAAACCTTCTTTTTTATCCTAAGCTCAAGCTACAATTCTCTGTTTAACCAGGTTGGTTTTCTTCCCCGCCAGCTCATCTTCGCGCACATGGGGACAGACCGCTCCTGCGCCATTAAGATTTCCTTCTTGAAGAGTGCCCAGCCTTCCTGGACTCCTCTGCCCTTCAGAACCACCTCCCAAGGGACTCTACCAACCAGTGTCCTGAATAGCTCAAAGCCAGCTCTCCAGAAGTCCAATACAGCAGTTTTACTCCTCCCTTTCCTGGCTTCTCCAAGAATGGAGAATTCTACCATTTCATGGTCACTCTGCCCAAGACAGTTTCCTTCTCTGTTTGTGAAGAGAAGGTCTAGTGGGGCACCTCTCCTGGTAGGCTCACTAACCAGCTGTATCAGGAAGCTATCTTCCACGCTCTCCAGAAACCTCCTAAACTCCTTTCTCCAGGCTGTGTTGTGCTTCCAGGATATATCTTGGAAGTTGAAGTCCCCCACAAGAACAAGCGCTGAAGATTTCACAACTTTTGTCAGCTTCCTGTAGAAGTTAACTGCCTGTAGAAATTTTGTTTGAAATTTTGTTTGAAATTTTAAAGGTGTTTGCTTCATCTGTGTTCATAACATTTTATTTGCTCCAAATAACAAAGCAAATCTGTTTAATCAGATGACATTCTGAACATTTAATACATACAAGGAAATAATCATCTGTTATCAGACACTTTTTAATCAGGTGTTGTAGTTTAATGCATGGAGTACATCAATTTTGAATAACTATAGATGCATCTCTGATACGAACAGAATAAAAAGAAAAATCCAGGGCATAGGTAGGTAAATATTGTTCAAAGAGATGCTGTTGCTGTGTGTCTTGGCAAACATAAATAAAAGGTGAATAATAAATAATAATAATAGTAATAGTAATAGTAATAATAATAATAATAATAATAATAATGATAATAAATAGAACCGAGTAAATAGCAATCAGAAGGCAACATCCTGCCAGAAGAATAACAAATAAATAAATAAAACAACCCATAGGCAATAAAACTACCTCTGTTTATTACTCCCTTGACCTTCTGGTAAAACAAAAGCATTTTTCTGCAGCAGTTATTACTGTAAGGAAAGCCTCAGTTACAAATTAGTCCCCACATTTAATTTAGGAATTTAATCTGGCATCTCATATAGCTACTGCATCCCTGTGGTTTCACATAACTGATAATTATGAGCACCTTTTCTAACAAACTCCATCTCCATTTTATTTTGCTGCATAGCTTGACAACCAGTTTGTTTTTTTTTTTTCTTCCCTAACCACATAGCCTATCGAGCCTTTTTATATGATTACACCATGTGAAATTCTCAAGAAAAAATTTATTCTAGCACTCAACGGCTTGATCAAACATTTTAGAAGACTGTGATGAATCTGTGCTTTCATGGTCATGCCCAATTTATTGAACTATTGGTTCTGTTGGCTTTATCATTTTTAATTTCCTTCTATCCACAAACATTTCTGATGTTAGTATGCTTTGGGGTATTAGACCTTTAATTTTCAATATATCTCTAAATGATTGTATTCCATTTGTTTGGCTGATAATTGTGCTTAATTGAGATATTTCTTTCATATTTTGGGATAGTCATAGACATTTAAAGTTATTGCATTTTAATTCCAGTTACATACTGATGTCACTCATTTATAATCCAGTGTTATAACACCAATATTGAACATGCTGTTGCAGAAGTGGGCCTTATTTACTGCACGTAAAACTATGCATAAAACTATGAACACAACTATATATATATAGTTGTATATATATATAGTGTGTGTGTATAAATATAGTTGTTTGTTTTTTTTTTTTTTCCTAGGCAAATACAGATTTTCAAGAATCGGTATTATTGGCTCTTCAGCAGCTTAAAAGTATTTTTACTGTACATTAACACTACACATATTTTTTCCTGAAAACCATAAAATCCATGATGAAAAAACATCCTGAGCAGAAGTCATTTTACTTTCCTTCAAAAATCTGTCAGGGTTTTTCTTTCCACTTTGCATAATAATGATAATTATTCTATTGTTTTCCTTAAAATTTAGTGTCCACCACAGTTCACTGTACTATTCTGCCTTGAGCATAAGATACTGAAATAACCTGTTGGCAGATTTGCTTGACAAATCCTTTCAGATCAACTTCAGTGTGTATAGGAAACAGCTGTCCTATTACTAAATTACAATTACTAAAAAAAAAAAAACAAACATTAGTAATCCACAAATCACTACATTGTTTGCTTTTAACCCTTTACTGACAATAGCCCTTTACTTTCCCAAGAAGTGAAAATCTGTTTTTCTTCCCAAAGATGCTTCAAGATGCTGCATAAACAAAGAGTGTACATCCATTTCAAACATGTGAGGACACTATTTTAGCATCATTTAGCTACATGTTACTGAACAGTGTTCCCATGATCTTCTTTGAATGCAGTATTTAACTATGAATACAGGCTTTTAATATGAATTAAAATGAACCATGTCAAATTACAGTTTTTTTGTTTGTATACAAATTTATTTGTATATGCATGTTGAAATACTTTTTTTATGTAAACACATCTACTTTTTGCTCAATCTTGTAGTCATTGCTCTAGCCTTATACAGACTTAACTGGAAGAAAACTAATGGAAAGCACTCTGTTTTCTTAAAACTAAAAAGAACAGTCTCGTTAATTGTTTTCATGTTATAAGAAATAGAGTTTCATGACTATATTTCTCTGTTGATTTATTATTTTTTTTAGCTTTATACATGAAATTTTAAATTTGTTCTCCTTTCAGTTTCTTCAGTTGATAAAGATGACTGAACCAAAGTACACATGCATGCCTTATATAAGTAATAGTGATATGCCTATAGCTACTGGACATTAAATCCAAAGTTTTGCACCTAGCCATAATCTTAAATTGCCCTTTCATCCATTAAAACATCATCTCAAAAAGACACAAACATAACCCCAAGGTAAAAAGCTTTTCTTTTCCTAAAATCATTAACCATTTATTTCTTTTATATCCTTCAGTAAATTTTTGTCTTTGTTATCTTCAGTTAGGGCTTTTGAGATAAACTTTCTGTCTTAAAAATAAAACAACCCCCTACTAACAATAACCAATGAAACAGACAAAAAATAAAACAACAACAAAACCAACAAAACAAAATAACTGTCAGTTCTCCAAAAATCAAGAATACAGCTTGCCTGTGAAAGCAGAGGCTTATTTACCTAAAAGATATGAGATCCAAGCAGCCTTCATTACTCAGATAATTAGCCTATTGATTAGCAGCTCTGTGGATCAGATAACCAGTGTGTCCTTGGTAGTCAGGATCACGGAATTCGTTCCTTTCAAATTCCTTTTTTCTTCACTTCAGTGAATCTAGATATTAGAATGAGCTTCTTTGTTTTTAAACTCTTATATGTGTATTTATACACTGATCTCTTTTGCTAACCTATTGCTTTCAGATCTTTTAAAATACGATTAGCAAACTGACCATGTAAATTAAGCAACAGAATAAAATCATAAAATACTTTGTATGACATTCTAAACACCCAAAGCCATTCCCCAATTCCTGTATATATACTTTTTTTCTATGAGCTTATTCAGTATCATATTTTTAGCTGTTGTGGCAGTGTGATGAGCAATGTTTTCCTGGAAGTGGCTGAATACCTTCCTCCTAATGGAAAGTAATGAATTAATTTCCTTATTTTGCTTTGACTGCATGTACAGTTTTGCTTTACCTAGTAAACTGTCTTTATCTCAACCTATGAGTGTTTGCACTTTTACTTTTCTGATTCTGTCCTCCACTTGGGAAAGGGAGGAGAGGAGAGGAGAAATTTGTTTTATATCTGATTACCCATTCACTTCTCCTTTTTCTCTAATCTATACATGTTTCAAACCACATCTGTTAAAGAGTTTCCTCTACCCAAGGAGATAATTTCCCTATCTCTAATTTATTTTTCTTTCTGTCTTTCTTTCTCTTCTCTTGTTGTCTAATCCTCCTAAACTATCTTTTGTTTCACAGATTGCCTAACTGATACATATCTAAATAAACTCAAAGCTATTATTCTAACCTTGTATTCCGCTTTTAAATTTACTGCCTTTATTTCAGACCTTGAGAAGGGCTTGCATGCCCAAAAGATTGGCTGATTTTTTTTTCAATCATACCAGTTAGTGCAATATAGATACTACTAATGACAGATCCTGCCAATAAGAACAATTGCATTGAAAGATAAATAAGAAACAATATATTATAACATAGATATGTCATAATTTTTATGCATATATTTCTGAGTAAATACCTATATAGCTCTAAACTGGAATACTTTTGTTAGGTTTTAAAATATGTTTTAGTGATTGTATTTGGAAATAAAAAAACAATTATTATTATTTTTTTTAAATAAAAGATTATCTCTAACATATGATACAATATTAATGTAAAACATTGAACATTTCCAAACAAAAAGTTTATAACTTATTAGTGATCTTCACAAAAACTTATTTATAACAGAATGATTTAAGCTAGTGTACACAAGTAAAGGAAAACAATTGGTATTTAAGAAATCACCAGTAGCTCAAGAAGCACATAAATATTACATTTCAATGACAGATCCACATACATTCCCAAGATCTTCTGTTGATACCATAAAAACAGTAGATGAATATTCAGAAAATCAGGCATCTAGAGATATCACCCATCACATAAACAAAGATGGCATTTTTTGAGTTCTAAGTATCAATTGTCAATAGCATATTTTGGCTTACAGGCATTTTTTATAGTGCCTCCAACGGACTGCCAAGTTATTTAAGTGAAGATCATGATAATGTTGCTAACAAGGAGTTTTGTCAATACTTTTCTTATAATTGTACTTAAATCACCATCATTTTAATTATAGCTTCAAAAATAATGCAAATTGCATGATATACTTTTTTTTTTTTTTTTTTCAACTTTTGCATTATTGGTATTCATAAATATTTTTATTTTAATGACAACCAATTTATTTCCATGTAAACAGATCAGCCATTTAAATTAGAAAGAATCACTAATGAGACAGACTAAATGACAAGTATTCATTTAAATTTCCTCTTCCTTTTTAGACAATTCTTTAAATTATTTTCAGTCAACGTAGAATTGTAGAGAGAGCTTTCTTTTTTTTATTATTATTATTTTTTTTTTCCTTTAAAATCTTTGTTATTGCTTACTAACTCAGTTCTACCATAACTAAATATATGATATTAGTATGTAAAGCCAACCATTATTGTTGTTAATTTTATTATATATAGAGAAAGATTATATAATCTTTGTGTGTATGTGTTTGTGCTAGTAACTATTACATGGAATTAAGGGTTTATTTTGAGCAATGAAGTTCCACTAAGAATAATGACAACAAGTAATCACTTTATTTTTATTTACACATTATCCTGGGGATGTGGTAATTTACCTGTAAATGGTAAGAACCATATTCTCATTTGCTTCCTGTACCATGTAGGACATAGAACTTAATTTTGGAAATTAAGGTACTACATCACCTCGTCTTTCTTAGTCAGCTTCTATGGTTTGATTGTGTAAATCCTGTTCTATTTCTTGATGCTGCTGACGAACCTCAGACTTTGCATTTTTATTATTTTTAGACAATTGAGATTCATTATTAAACATTAAATGGTAATACTTATTAGAATTAATATAAATATGATTCCATCAGATTAACAGAATTATATTTTATTATTCAATTAGAAGTACCTCAATATTTTACTTAATTAAAAAAAAAAAAAAAGAAGTATTTTCTTTCCCTTTGACATTCATTATCTTTTACCTTCTCACTACAAATGTGTTACAAAAATGGGAGAGCAATGTTCAGTCGGATTGTTATATTGTTGCAATTGGAAACATATTGTGTAAACACAGTAATATGTATGGGGGGAAAAAAAAAAAAAAAAAAAAAAAAGAAGAAAATAAATAAAAGTATTTAGTTTCAGAGCTGACAGAGAAGCATAATACATTTTCCAAAATACTCATGCACTGTTCTGAATGCCTATGACTACTGAAGTGCAATACACAGCCCTATGAGTATGGAGAGAGACAGCCCTGGAATCGGTTTCCAAACAGAAAGCATTGTGAAAAGAAAGGCATGTAAAGTCATTGCGCCTTGAGAGAGGTATGCCAGAACTTCTTGAGGACTAATGTGAATGTTAATTGTAGCCCAAACATACAGAGGAGATACATCATTGTTTCTTATTTGGAATTGCAAAGGAGATGATCCCAGACAGGATCACAACCTTGAAACCTTTGCTGAAGTTAAAAATCTACAGGCTTTTAATACATGTATACTGAGAGAAATAAATAAATAAATAAATGTCTGGAAGAAGAACAGGATGAGTAACAGGCATAATCTTATCTGAAGGAGACTGAGTAGTAGTAAAAGATGATCTGTGGTGAGAAACATTTTTAGTTGTCTTTTTCTGAGATAGCACAATTTGTTCAATAAATTTTGTTCAGGTTTGGGTTTAATGTCATAGTGTGGACTGAAAGATAAGTATCACTGAGGAAGAGCTGCTTTTAATATTTATTTGCAGACCAATACACACTTCCCCAATTTAAATACAATTGTAGCACTCTACTTGAACTGTACTGTTTTGGGACAACTGAGATTGTGAGGGCTCTTAAATGACACAAATCAGGGCATAGCATAGCCTAGCAGCTTCCTCCAGGCCAGGGGCAGGAGATGGGAGCAGGGCCACCAGGGGAACCAGGACAGACACAGTCCTGCATGTCAGCTACATCCTTGGAGCTAGGCCAAGGCCAGGACAGACTGTCAGGCCTAGGCCAGGACCCACAGAGTGGACTGCAGTTCACCCAGGGCTGAGTCTGGGCTCAGCCCTGGGTGAAATGCACCCAGCATCAGTCCCCAGGGACTCCGGAGAGAAGCCTCAATAGTGCCACCCTGAGCCCCACAGACAAGCCCCACAGTGTGGAGCCAGCACCGTAGGCCCTGATAATGTGTGCATCCTGTTGTTGCATACATGTTGATATGGTTTCCAAAAAATAAAAGAAACATCAAATGGGAGGACAAGAAACAAAAAGCATGAAAAAGAGGTGCAGTACAAGAGGAAAGAGAAGACACTGATCCCCACAGGCATGAACAGATATTGGTAAGTTTTTAGAACATGTAATGTCAAATTAACATCATTAATGTGCTCTTAATAAACTAGTATTATACTGCTAATAAACTATCAATTGATACTACAGAGATTCAATAAATAAAGGACATATATTACATATATTTACTTTCCATATCATTACCTGAAAATGAAGTAGGTAATAAAAGTAAAATTTAATTCTTATAAACCGAAAGGAATTATTTAAGTATTTTAATTAGCAACTGACTAGATAACTATGATTATATGAAAATAAATGCCAATTAACATGCTAATTTTAGGCAATTAATTGATATCCAATCAACCTATTGAAGTTATTTTGTTAAACACCAGTTAAATCCTAAAGCTCTTTGCAAGTTTAATTTATCAATTACAGTGCAAAAGCGCACTTATTGCTGGGATGGTTGGGTTAATTATAAAGCAACTAGATTAGGTAGGTATTACTTTTTAACTTTATTAAATCTTATTAAAAAGGTTATGTGTTTAATGTACAATAAACATTCAATTTAAATTAAATAGCTGAATTTAATTAACTTTTTAAAGTTTCACACAGTTATGTGATGTTATAGAACTAATGTTTCAGCCCTGAGAGCATTTCTAAGCTGTCTGCTCCTCTCTTATCATTGACTATTATATTTAAAAGACATGTATGATATCAAGACCAGAAAACTCATTATTTTCAAGCCACATCTATTCTTCACACCTAAAAAAGGTTAGCATTAAGTTCTTATGATGTACACTCTTACGTTCACAAAAGCTACTTTCATGTGGGTTGACAGATGCCTTCATGTTTGTGAGTACTTAGATACAAAAACATTTGCTTTACATAATGAATTTTTCAAAGAAAGTTTAATCTGATTAAAACAGAATGGTTAATAAAGACAGTCGTTTAAGGTAGTTCAGAATTAGATTCTGTATATTTTACATGTTAGAATAAACTCTGATGATTCCAAGTGCTTATAAAGTTAGTACTGAGTTCACTACATAAGCATCCTGAAAGTGACCAAAAGATTCAAACATTTATTTCAATTACTGTTGCAAACAACGTGATTGGAAAGATACAAAAACAAAAATATCCATTAAATTAAGGCAGATGCAAACATGCTAAGACAGCTAGCACTTCATTTTACAATCCTCTTTCCTGACACTGGAAGTTTTTCTTTATTCCTTGGAAACAGTAAACAAAAGAACAAGTAAAATTAATTTTTATTTGTATCATTTTAAAAACATGATTAATATGATTATATAAAAAATATATTTACTTACATTTAATCTTTTAAGAAGAAACGATCAAAATCTAGTTCAGTATTCCACATATGTATGCATATGCATATCATAGAATCATAGAATATCCTGAGTTGGAAGGGACCCTTAAGGATCATCAAGTCCAACTCTTGACACCGCACAGGTCTACCCAAAAGTTCAGACCATGTGACTAAGTGCACAGTCCAATCTCTTCTTAAATTCAGACAGGCTCGGTGCAGTGACCACCTCCCTGGGGAGCCTGTTCCAGTGTGCAACCACCCTCTCTGTGAAGAACCCCCTCCTGATGTCAAGCCTAAATTTCCCCTGCCTCAGCTTAACCCCGTTCCCGCGGGTCCTGTCACTGGTGTTAATGGAGAAAAGGTCTCCTGCCTCTCGACACCCCCTTACGAGGAAGTTGTAGACTGCGATGAGGTCTCCCCTCAGCCTCCTCTTCTCCAGGCTGAACAGGCCCAGTGCCCTCAGCCGTTCCTCGTACGTCTTCCCCTCCAGGCCTTTCACCATCTTCGTAGCCCTCCTCTGGACACTCTCCAACAGTTTCATGTCCTTTTTATACTGTGGTGCCCAGAACTGCACACAGTACTCGAGGTGAGGCCTCACCAGCGCAGAGTAGAGCGGGACAATCACCTCCCTTGACCTACTAGCGATGCCGTGCTTGATGCACCCCAGGACACGGTTGGCCCTCCTGGCTGCCAGGGCACACTGCTGGCTCATATTCAACTTGCTGTCTACCGCGACCCCCAGATCCCTCTCTTCTAGGCTGCTCTCCAGCGTCTCATCGCCCAGTCTGTACGTGCAGCCAGGGTTTCCCCGTCCCAGGTGCAGGACCCGGCACTTGCTCTTATTGAACTTCATGTGGTTGGTGATTGCCCAGCTCTCCAACCTATCCAGATCCCTCTGCAAGGCCTTTCCACCCTCATTCGAGTCCACATGTCACAGACATTTTTATTTTTCCTTTTTTTTTTTTTCTTTTTTTCCACTCAGAGGTCTGTCATGAGCAACATGAACAAAGACCAGAGAATGCAGTTCTAGATATGTAACATATTGCCTTTAATATTTCACAAAATTTCTTAGTCAATTCTATGATCATATTAATGATTGGGAGCTGTCTTGGAATCCCAGTGATCTTATTAAATTAAGATCAAAAATTGAAATATTGGAAAGTAAATTACTTTCAAGTATTTAGCCTGAATTAATATTGGATATAAGCAAGTAAAGATGATGACAACTCTCATTCTAAAACACTGTTCTTCACTGCTTGCCAGGGCTGTTCTGTGCAATTATGTGTCAATAACATATTCCTGAGACCATCATCCGTTAAGAAAAGAACAGTCCTGAAGTAATAAATTTTAAAACATCAGTAATCTTTATCTGACCTTCATATACACTTCAGCTATCACTTTTCATCTCTTTTGGCAAAGTATTTATTTATTTATTTTAACATCTTTTGTAGAGTACAAAGCTGTAGACTTGGAGAAATGTGGTCACTAAGTCTAATCAGTATTCCTACAATATGCAGAATCATTTTAATAGATTGTATTATTATTCAATTTCTAATACAGATTTTATTCCTGTAGATGCTTAGGGTCTAACACTGTTTTCATTTGCACTGAGAATATTTTCAATATTCTCATTTTACTCACAGTTCAAATATGCTTATATAATTTCTCTGATTTCTTCAAATTTAGATCTGTTTGTATACCAGTATGAAAGGACTTCAAGACTACTGTATTTTAATAGTAAAAAATATATGTATATATTTGGTTTGCTTTGCTCACCCATCGTATGATGTTTTTATTTAGCTGTATGGTGGACATTTTGTCCAGTAGGATCCTATGGGAAACCGTGTCAAAAGCCTTGCTGAAGTCCAAAAAAATCACATCAGCTGGTTTCCCTTGGTCCACCATACGGGTGATCTTATCATAAAAGGAAATCAGGTTAGTTAGGCAGGACCTACCCTTCACAAACCCATGCTGGCTGGGACCAATGACTGCTTTGTCCCCCAGGTGCGCCTCAATAAGTTTGAGAACCATCTTCTCCATGATTTTACCAGGCACTGACGTGAGACTGACAGGCCTGCAATTGCTAGGGTCTTCTTTCTGACCCTTCTTGAAAATCGGCACAACATTTGCCAGCTTCCAGTCTACCTGGACCTCTCCAGATTCCCAGGATCGTTGAAAAATAATTGAGAGAGGTTCCGCGATGACGTCCGCCAGCCCTTTCAGCACCCGGGGATGAATCCCATCCGGACCCATGGACTTGTAGGGATCCAGGTGGAGCAGCAAATCCCACACACATTCAGGGTCGGTTGGGAGTTTGTCATCCCCACCGTCCCGGTCCTCCAGCTCAGGGCACCCTGGGTCCCGAAGCCCATCATCAGCATTGAAGACAGAGGCAAAGAAGGCGTTAAGCATCTCTGCTTTGCCTATGTCATTGTCTGTGAGGAGACCTTCCCTATCAAGGAGCGGCCCTATGTATTCTTTAGTTCTCCTTTTTCCATTCACATATCTAAAAAAACCCTTTTTATTTTCTCTCACAGACACAGCCAGCTTCAACTCTAGGTGTGCTTTAGCCACACGAATTTTCTCCCTACAAACACGAACAGCATCCCTGTATTCTTTCCATGACACCTGGCCCTCCTTCCAGTAGCGAAACACTCTCTGTTTCCGCCTAATCTCCATTAGAATGTTCCTGGTCAGCCACGCAGGCCTCCTGCCGCGCCTGCCTGACTTGCGATATTTAGGAATTGCCTGATCTTGTGCTTCTAGGAGGCATCGCTTAAAGAATGACCAGCACTGGTGGACATCGAGGCCTTCAAGAGCAGTTTCCCAGGGGACCTTGCTGACTAGTTCCCTGAGCAGCCTGAAGTCCGCTTTCCCCATATCCAGGGATGAGGTTTTGGTGGCACTTTTCCTTCTGTCACCGTAAATTTTGAACTCAACCATGGTCGCTATGACCGAGGCGGCCACCGATCACCACATCTCCCACCAGACCCTCTCTGTTTTCTAGCAACAGGTCTAGGAGGGCACCTTTCCTAGTTGGCTCCGTTAGCACCTGCACCAAGAAGTTATCATCTAGGTGCTTCATGAACCTCCTGGACTTGCTCGTGTCAGCAGTGTGGCACTCCCAGTTAACGTCTGGCAAGTTGAAGTCCCCCATAAGGACAAGGGGAGTTAATCTCGAGGCCTCTCTTAGTTCTGTAAAGAATAATTTATCGGCGCTATCGTCCTGGCCAGGCGGTCTGTAATAGACTCCCACAACGACATCCCCTTTATTCGTTCGTCCCTTGATCCTTACCCAGAGGCTCTCAACTTTGCCATCGCCGACCTGGAGTTCCACACAGTCCAGCCCCTGCTTCACATACATCGCCACCCCACCACCTCGCCTACCCTGCCTGTCCCTCCTGAAGAGCCTGTAACCATCTATCGCAACACCCCAGTCACAGGACTCATCCCACCAGGTTTAGCTTATGCCGATGATGTCGTAGTTGCGGGACTGGGCCAGTACTTCTAGCTCATCCATTTTATTCCTCATACTGCGTGCGTTCGTGTAGAAGCATTTCAGGTGTGTCTCCTTACACTCAGCACCTTGTGGATCTAACCGAAGGACCTCACTGGCACACAGCCCCTCTGATTCTAGCGTACCATCCCTTAGGTTTTCACCGGCGTGCCTGGTTTTAGCCCCTTCCCCCTTCGACTCTAGTTTAAAGCCCTATCTATCAACCCTGCCAACTCCTGACCAAAGATCCTTACCCCTCTCCGAAAGAGGCGCATCCCATCCGGTGCCATCAGGCCCGGTGTAGCATAGACCTTCCCGTGATCAAAGAACCCAAAGTTCTGCCGGTCACACCAGTCTTGAAGCCACGAGTTTATGTGAACAGCACGCCTTTCAGCTTCGATCCCCCCTATCGGAAGGACAGAGGCAAACACAACCTGCGCCCCTGATCCTCTAAGTAGTCGCCCCAAATCCCTAAAGTCTCTTTTGATCGCCTTCGGACTTCTTGTTGCTACTTCATCGCTACCAGCCTGAAAGACCAGTAGCGGGTAGTAGTCAGTGGGCCGTACCAGGCGCTTGACTTTCTTGGCAAAGTCTCTCACCTGAGCCCCAGGGAGGCAGCAGACTTCCCTACGGGTAGGGTCAGGCCGACAAATAGGGCCCTCTGTTCCCCTAAGGATAGAGTCTCCCACAACAATAACCCTCTTGTCTTTCTTGATGGAGGCAGTCCTGAGGCGTGGAGTCGACCTCCTCACCCTAGGCATCCTCCTGGGAACACTTGCTACCTCTTCCTCAGTTACTGGTCTGTCAATCTCCAGGGCCTCAAACCTGTTTCGTAAGGGCACCTGGGAAGGTGGGGTCGGAAGTGGAGGGCATCGCCTGCCATGTCGAGCAGGGACCTGTCTCCATTCCTCCTCAACTCCCAGATCCCCTCCCTCTGCCCGACGGCAACAGGGCAGGGGGTCCACCCCCATTTGGGGTGTCTCACCTCGATACCTCTCCTTGAGGCCCTGCCGGGAGTTACTCCACAAGTCTATCTCCCGCTCATTCTCCCTGATGGCCCTCAACCTCTCCACCTCCTCCTTGAGCTCCGCCACCATGCGGATCAGGTCATCCACCTGCTCGCACCTCACGCACACAGCGTCTCTGCCTCCCGCCGATGGCAGCAGCAGGCTCTGACACTCCCTGCATCCGGTGACCTGAACCGCTGCATTCTTTAACGGGTAGTCGGTCTGGGTGTATACCGACTTCCTGGAGAGAGCACCATGCCTGGTGGAGACCATTATCGCCTAGCTAACGGCTGTCATTAAGAGGTGTTCGTGTGGGCAGGCGTTTGCTCTCCGACCTTCCTGCTCGCCCTGTCTGCGCGAACTGCTGCGCTAACTGCCGCGCCACTCCCTTCTAACGCACCACGCCCTGTTTGCCCGCCCTGGTCGCCAAGCTCCTGGTCGCTCGAGCTCCCTAGGGGCTGCTTTTGAACGGCCGGGGAGGGGGTGCTGCTGGCTCCGCCTTCACCTCGTCAGCCTCCCTCACGAGGGCTGCCGGGTCCTGGCGGCTCCCTGAAGTAGGCTCGATGCCGGAAAATTAGCCCTGTCCCTCTATTTCAGTATTCCAAATATGATATTCCAGATATCTATTTCAGTATTCCAAATATGTATGCATATGATAAAATATTTCTGTCTGTTCCACCACTCTGGTGGACTTGCCTAATTCCTGTTATAATAAACCAATAGAAAGAGCACACCTAAAGAGCAGAAACATTCTTTCATGATGTTTGCCTTACAATTACAAGTTCACACCCTCGAATAAGGAGTAGTATTGTTGGGCAAATAAGTATGAAGTAAAGTATAAGTATAGAAATAAGTATTATAAATAGAAATAAAGAAATAAGTATTATAATAGAAATAAAGAAATAAGTATAAGTAAATGGCTGGTTAAAACTTCAACGAGTACATAAAGTTTATTAATTTACTTTATAAACTTTATTTACTTGAGTAGCATACTTAGGTTGTAACATCATGATAAAGTGACAAGGTTCTTTTGTTTAGGGTTTATGAATCAATAACGATGCCTTCAAAGCTCTTCTGAGTTCTGTTATCTTGTTGAGGTTTGTACTATATGTCATTAAATACTGAGATGATCTCAGCATAATTCCTTTCACCTTTTTTGAGTTTACAAACTTTAGAATTTCAATTTATCGTTTAATAATAAATATATTATTATTATTATATTATATAATATTATTATATATACTATATATATAATATTAATATATTATATTATATATATATATATTTATATATATAATATATATATGATAGTTAACCACAAAACAGTTAAAACTGAGTTAAATTGGATATTGACATAATTAAGCATTTGTACATCTTCAGGTAAATTTCCATTCAGAATACTTTCTCCATAATTAAAATAAATTAAAATGATACATCAGATTAAATACAGCTGGATATGAATTAAATTGGGCTTGAGTAAGCAGATAGAAATTTTTTAAAAATATTTTATTTTCAGTCTGTTTCTTTTCAAATTCATAAGAAATATTTTACCTGTTTCAACAGCCTACGGTGCTGGCTCCACATTGTGGTTCTTGTCTGTGGGGCTCAGAGTGGTACTATATGCACTCTTAACTTACTTTACTAATAGATAATATTTAGTAGTTTATACATTTAAAATGGCTAGCTTAAATATAAAATTCTCAATGGTGAGTTTTCCTTTTTTACTCATAATAAATAATATCTGAAGAAGACTTGGTGATTGTTCAGAGACAGCTGTTTCCTGCTCAGCACATAGTGTCAGTTCATACTTGATCAGTACATGAGAAAACATGGGACATGGAATAGAATTCCCCAAATAAAACTTCATAACAACTCTTCATAAGCCCAAGGGTTTACAGGGTTCCTTACAGCTCAGCTCTTGCCTGGCTTCCCCAAAACAGAAGATGAATGAATTTGTACACCCACCCCTATAAACAGGGATGTTACTCTAAAGAGTAGACAAGTAATTCCTTAGTCAAATTAGCTAGGCTCACATTTAGTATTTTATGGTGAAAACAGTAAAATACATGATTTTACTAAAAAGTTGGTAACACAGTTAGTAAGAAAATTGCAATAATAAAATAGAGTTCTAAATGAATGCATAATTCATTTAGAATTATGATCAATGGTATTGATCAATCCACCTTCTAAGGAGCCTTTATTCTATCTGCTAGTCATGCTGATGTGAAGAAAGCACTTCCCTAGTGAATCTGGAGAAATAAGCATTCTTGTCACTGTATTGTTGGGTATAATTTTTTGTTTGTTTGTTTGTTTTGTTTTAGTTTGGTTTGGTTTGGTTTGGACAGGACAGGGCAGGGCAGGGCACGGCAGAGGGTGGGAAGTTGCATAGGTAGCATCTCTGAGAAGGGTCCATAAACTGATAAGCTGGACCATGTCAAATAAGAGCCAGCTTTAAAAGAGCCCTAATGCTGACCAAAGTTGAGCCAATGAGTGACATTGGTTGTGCCACTTTATTATGAGAGCTTATCTTAGGAAGGGTTAAAAAAACTGTGCAACACCAGCTCAGAGAGAAGAGAAACCAAATGTAGAGAGAAACAGCCCTCCAGACACTAAAATCAGTGAAGAAGATTGACAGGAGGTGCTTTCCAGGTACCAGAGAATAAGTTCTCCTGTGTCCCGAGGGAGAAGCCCATGGTGGATGGAGCAGGTTGTCCCCTTGCAGCCCATGGGGTACCACAGCAGGACACATTTCCACACTGCAGCCTGTGGAGGAGCCCCCAGCACAGTAGGTGGATGTGGCCTGGAGGAGGCTGCTGCCCATGAACAGCTCCGGCCAGAGCAGACTCCAGGCAAGAGATGTAGCCCATGGAGAGGAGACCCCACAGGAGTAAGCGATCTAGCAGGAGCTGCTAATTCTTTCCTCTACAGGCTGCAGTTCTGGCCTGGAGTCCACTCCTGCGTGGTCCCTGCATGGGCTGCAGCCTTCTTCAGGACATATCCACCTGCTCCAGCAGGGGCTCCTCCATGGGCTGTAGTGTGGAAACATGCTCCGCTGTGGTATCCCATGGGCTGCAAGGGACAGGCCAGATTCATCTGTTCCACAGTGAGCTCCTTTCTCCCAGAAGCTGTTGTTGCACACTTTATTATTATTATTATTATTATTATTATTATTATTATTATTATTATTATTATTATTATTATTATTATTATTAATTATTATTCCTTTCTTAAATATACTTTCACAAACTCACAGCCAGTGGTGCTTATTGTCTCAGTTTTGGCCAGCAGCAGGTTCCTTTTGGAGCTATCTGAAACTGGCTCTTATCAAACATGGGGAAGCTTCTGCAGTTTTGTCATAGAGGTCACCCCTGCAGCTTCCCCCACCCCATTAACAATAACACTAAGCCCAATACAAAATGTTTCTCAGAATGTAGGAGAGCAGAAAGTAAGAAATCTTAGGTTTTTGGGGGGGTTGTATTTTTTCTTGATGACGGTTTTAGAACAGATACTCATACTCCATTTAATCTTACTTTCTATTCAAAATGACTGCCAGGGCCAATCATGTACTATTAGACTCTTTACCTTCCACTGCATCCACTCCAATGGGATTTAGCTGCTAGTGCCAAAGACCAGTTATAATATTGGGTAATATTGTGCCACTTTGGATCAGACTAATGTAAAAATTGCTGTGTGAGAAGAGCTGTGAGAAGTCATGTGTGACTCCAGTCCTCTCCCTCCCTTTGATGTGGGATTTGCATTTGGGCTCCCAGCAGTGATCCTGACCTGCTGACTTAAGTTCCTGCTTTGACTTTAGACCTCATAGCTGTGGTCTTGTTAGGCAGTCATCGAGCTGTTGGATGACCCTGGTTATTATCACCAAACCTTTTCTGCTTTTCTTGTTCTGGTGCTGTGGTTTTGTGTCTCTGTTGCTGAGAGTACTGCCCTACATGCTTTGCTGTCTCTCTAGGCTTCAGACACCCCATCACTTGCTCTTGTAGTTTCCTGACAATGTCAACTGAACTGAAAATATACATAATTAGTAATTTTCCACGCACACAAAAGAAGTGAATATTGTAAAAATTATTGAAAAAATGACAAATCTCTTGCTAATTCAGATAATATATGTAATGTAGATGGCTTAAAAAAGTAATTGGTATTTTGTTACTAACTTTAACAATCAGTCCTCATGCATTTGTAGAACTGTTATTTCTTTAACACCAAGACTTTAAAGAGGTAGTTAAAAAAAAAAAAAAAAAAAAAAAAAAAGAATGAAATGTCAAGGTCTTGCTTGAAATTTCAAGCCCAGGAAAGACTGAAGACTTTGGAATGTTGGATCATCAATACAGACCTCTTAGCCTTTTACTAGTAGTGAGGAAAATCATATTTATTGGGCTACAACCAAAATAGAGTGAGGCTAGACCCCAACTCCTTTTCTTAAGGTAAAGCTGTACAGTTTAGTAAACACTGACAATATCTTCAGTCACCTACTCTGTGTTATCCAGCTTAAGTTACAGCTTGGCACCAAGTAGCTGTTGAGAAGGCAAATGATCACAAAGGAAGGATGTAAGTGATTTGAATAAAAGTACATGTAAGTGTCACCAGTTTCTATGAACAGGGATCTGCCCCTGGCATGCGTTGTTTATCAGTAAAGACAAAGTGTCCTGTTTTCCTGAATCTTAAATCACCCAAATGCTACTCTGTGAGTTTGCTGAAATGAGCAAGAAAGATTTTCTTAAGTTCTGTGAGGATTGTTTGCATTTGGTTCTTATGGTAGGATGGCACCCTGAAATATCTTGTAGTATTTTACAATGTCTGATGTTTACAGGTCAGCCAAATATATCTTTACTTTAGGAAGTGCAGAAGAGTAAGTAATACAATAGCTTTAAAAAGAATAATTGGTGTGTGATGTCCATATTATACTATTATACCCATGGTATACCCATGGAGCTGGGGGCTAGTTTGATAGTGCTAGGGGATGTCTTTTTTTTTTTTTTCCTCTTTGGGTATTGTTTTGGATATTCCTCTTATCTTGTGAATTGATTGCCCATTTGAAGCTGGAGCGCAGAGAGTGCACTGCTTGGAAATACCCTCAGTTTAGTTTCATTGAAAACAAATTCATTTTATATGCTCTGAGAATTTTCCTTAATGCAAATCAAAATGCAGTAAAGGCATATGACAATTGTGCTTTCAATTTGAATCTGCAATGAGTTCTTGAAACAGTCCTTCCAATTGTTGACTTACTGAGCTTTTATTTGCACAATGGACAGTCTTCAAATCTACAGTCTCATTCCTTTTCATTGAAAGTGTACTGTTAACAACCATTCAGTTCACAGGACAAGACTTGAGTTATACTAAAAGTCACTATGGCCTTTAAAAAACTCTGTAAAGTAAGAACCTCCAAAATACCTGTAGTATTCACATTAGTTCCTCAGGTGCAGCTCTTTTGCTCAATAACCTGGCTTATAAGTACCCCACACTATTTGCATATTATAAATATTGTATGTATGGAGTCTACTGGAAGATTTGTTTGTGAAGCACACCCTTATGTGAACTAAAACACTGGTTCATACACTTTAGGTCCTGCTCTGTGTAGTTTTGCAGAGGTATATGTTAGCATGTACCTCTGTAAATACAACTACAGCATTGTATTTGTCTCATTTTTTGTAGTAGATGTACAAAGAAGGATTTGGCTCATACTCACAATAGTGTTTAGCTTTTATATTAAAATTTTATTTACCACCTTTCTACCAGATTAAAGAAAAATTGAAAATAAGAAGTTATATTTAAATCTTGACATAAAGGTTGCACTGAGGTAGTTGTAAGTCATTTTGTAGAGCTATTCTCCAAATAAAGATTTCCTATGTATTTTCCTGAATAGAATCTTAGTTATTTAATTGCTCCTTCACTGAGCTATATAATTTGTTCCAGAAAGGTAGAAACATGATATTAATCTGCTTCAGTTTGCACGTTTAATTCTTAAATACACTTTCCCAAGATGTCTGTTGTCTACTGTTTTAAATATGTTCTGTGGGGAACTGTCACACTGAAATGCCATGCTGCTTTACTGATGATGGTTCTACTAAGTATTAGACAACTTATCTAGTTTCCAGGCAATAATAACATCGTGTATGTGGTTTGTTATTGAAAGTGTCTGCTATTATTTTGTCTCGTGGTCTAATAGAAAACATGTGCACCCTGCAAATTCAGAAAGAAAGGCAAGATATGAAGAATGCAGCTTAATTACATTGCAGCTTTATTATTTATTCTCCTTTGGGAAATACACAGAAAAGATTCATATAGTCCAGTTCACCATTTATTCTGTATTTGTCACCACTTATTTGGGAAAGCAACTACTTTTGTCTTGTACCAGATGTAGAGTACTGCAACTTTTTTTTTTTAAAGAATGTGGATTCTCAGAGAATCAAACCTCTGTAAATAAAAGATAGCAGGACTTGACACCTGCCGAGAAAGGGCACAGACAATTATTTGGTTACCCTCCCTTCACAACCGCAGCTGGTACTTCGACAGCTTTCCTCTCACACCAACAAAAAGTCTGTCTGTTCCTTTGTCAAAATCCATCTGTTCCTTCCTACCAGTCCTAAATACCCAGTACAGCACTTTTTGATAGGTATCAACTTGGTTCCAACTTGTTTATATGCATTCAAACATTGCTACCTGATCTTTCATGTCTGATTTTGTTCTCTGACAGAATACTGCAGTAGGTCTTTCTGCAGGAAAGGAGTATATACAGGCCTTCCAAGAAAATGTCCCATGTATGTGCTAAAATTTATACCACGATAAAAAGAAAAAAGAAAGAAAGAAAAAAAAAAGTTAAAAAGGTCAATCCCCTGAAAAATTCCAAAATTCTAATTCATATATTACTTCTAGAAGCTGTCTTGTGCTCGGCAGTAAGAGCACAAGCAGTGCCAAAACCAAATTGTTCCTATTAGCACTGACCTTCTGGACTGGCACTGGAGAGCTTGGATCTTGTTGGCTAGAGAAACATACTGCTTTGCTATCACAGTGCATGCTGTTATTATAAGCTAAAAAGTTCTCTGTGATTCAGCAATCCAAGTATGTGACACTACTTTGTATGTTGATATCACCTCAGAAAGTATAATGATGGAAGCAGATGGAACCTTCATCATCAGCCATAAGCCTGTATACCTCTTGTTTTGTGTTTTAGTTTTCCATTGTGGTGCCCATTTGATAAATTGAATAGTGGTCAACAACAGAGATTGGGTAAAAGCTGATGAGGACAAAATTAGTATGTTATAGAAGGTTGAGTTAGAAAAAAAATAGAAAAAAATAGAAAAAGAAAGTTAGAAAAAAATAGAAAAAAAGGCAGGAAAAAATGTCTGTGTAAGCAAAGTAGAGGAATATTTGAACAAAAGAAGCTCTTGTGTAAGAAAATTTACTTTGAGTACCTTTACATTGTTTTAAGGATTTTATTTTAGTATATTTAAAATGTACTATCTATTTACATTGTATATTTAAAATGTACTATAGAGCTACCTTCCTTGACTGTTGCTTCCTAGCAATACAGGACATGCTTCTTTCCTATTGAGCCACAGTAGACACAGTAAATGCTGACTTCATTAGATATTAATCATGATGATATTAATCAGGATGTGACCTAGTTCAATGACACTGACTCATAATTTTTTTCTCAGATGTGACAGTCCTGGCAGTGTTTTGTTTTTCTTTTTTTGTTTGTTTGTTTGTTTGTTTGTTTGTTTTTTGCGGGGGTAGTTAGTTCCAAGAAAAAGTGGGAAATGTTGAAGGTACCCAATGAATTTTGAAACTATTTCTTCTATCTGTAAAAAAATGAAAAATGATTACTGGGAAAAAAAAAAAAAAAAAAAAAAGACTTTGTAGATATTAGAATTTATCTAAAATTTTTTATACCATAACTAACTGACAACATTTTATCTGCATGGAAGAATTGCAAATGAGGGAAAAAAGCATTTTTAAATGTAGGCATTGATCTCTTCTTTCTGGTGACCAGCAATAGAACCCAAAGGAAAGGAACGATGCTGTGACAGGAGAGGTTCAAGCTGGATGTTAGGAAAAGGTTCTTCACTGAGAGGGTGCTCACACACTGGAACAGGTTCCCCAGGGAAGTGGTCCCAGCACCATGCCTTGTGGAGTTCAAGAAGCATTTGGACAACATCCTCAGACACATGATCTGATTATCTATCTATCTATCTATCTATCTATCTATCTATCTATCTATCTATCTATCTATCTATTTATTTATTGGGGTGGTCCTTTGGGGACCCAGGAGCTGTATGCGATTATTTGGGTCCCTTCCAACTCAGATTACTATGTTTATATTATTTAAGAGTGTGTGCACATTCAAGTGTGTGTGTGACCCCTTGGGCTCTAACATGTCTTTTTCATGATTGCTTCTAAAACAAAAATATTTTTTTTTAATAAGTTTTGGTAGTGAGCAGCCTGAACTACATGAAAATTAAAAATTATAATTTTAAATAATAATGAATTATAATCATTATATATAATAAACATTACATATTATAATGAATTATAATAAGTTATAGAGTCATAGAATCATAAAATATCCTGAGTTACACAAAAATCATCGAGTCCAGCTCCCTGGCTCCACACAGTACCACCCCAAAATCAAACCATATGTCTGAGAACATTTTCTGATATCCATCTTGAACCTCCTCTGTGGCAGCTTCAAGCCGTTCCCTTGGGTCCTATCACTGGTCACCAAAGAGAAGAGATCAACACCTGCCTCTCTGCTTCCCCTCAAGAGGAAGTTGTAGACCACCATGAGGTCTCACCCCAGTCTCCTCTTCTCCAGGTCAAACAATCCAAGTGACTTCAGCTGCTCCTCATACACCTTCCCTGCTGGACTCTTTATCATCTTTGTTGACCTCCTTTGGCCACTTTCTAACAGTTTTATATCTTTTTCATACTTTGCCGCCCTAAACCTCAAACAGTACTCAAAGTGAGGCTGCTCTAGCTCAGAGTAAAGTAGGACAATCACTTCCTTCAACCAGCTAGCAATGCCATGCTTGATGCACCCCAGGATATGGTTGGCCCTCCTGGCCTCCAAGGCACACTGCTGTCTTATGTGCAGCTTGCTGTCAATAGAAACCCCCGGATCCCTTTCTGCAGAGGTGCTTTCCAACATCTCGTCCCCCAATCTGTACTGGGGACAGTACCTTGTGAAGGAAGAGGTATTAGGAATCTATACAGGCATGGTTTGACACAGTAATATTCCAGAATACACCACAATGTACCTAGATACCTCTGTATAGTTCCTTGGTCCTTAGATATTCCTGTTTAAAAGTCACTGGTGACATGGAGGTCAAGTACATTGCAGTCTTACACTTTTTTTCATTCTAACAATATTTTAACTGGGAATGTTCTCTGTAGTGATCTATTTATTCAAATATATGTATATATATATATATATATTTTTTTCTGGCTTTGGAATGACATGCTTAAAAAACTTATTCACCATAGGAAATTATACAAGAGATGCTGCTGGCCAGTTTGTGATCTCCTTGCTCAAATTTTTCACAATGAAATAAATCCCACTCAGATATTGCATGTAGCAAAAGATGAAGATTTTTTTTTTAATAATTGTGTGAAGTTCAGTTCTTTATTGTACAGAACATTAGAAGCTCATATATATATTTATATAATTCTTTATTTTTAAATCTCTATTTGCAATCTTAATCACATGATGTTAAGTTATATTTTCTTAAGAGTCGAGATTATGTATTGTTTCATAAAGAAAATTTGGAAAAAACAGTAGAAGACCATATTTGCAGTTGAAGATACAGAGCACATTTGTTATTCAGTAGTCAATGTCAATTCTACCCTTTCCACTCATTTGATTATGTCTCTGATCCTTTTATCCTCCAGTTTAATCCTTATTGACTCACAATAATTTATTTTAAAAGAAAATGTTTTTTATATGTATGCAGTAGATTGTCTATGGAGATCAAAGTTTTTAGTATCAGATATTTTATTTACACAAGCTGAGAATTTTCTATGCCCTTGGTATAATATGGGGAACAAAGTACATGGCATCTTGCTATTAGTGAACTCATAAATTTGGAAGAGAAACAGGGAATGCTATCTGGGGGAATACTGAAGGTGAAAGCCTTTTGTAGATGGCAATACTTAATCTGTCACCATTAACTGATTTCTATTAAAGAAAGTGACATAGTATCTCTTTTTGTTATGCCCCTTATATGGGTGAGCGATATCTAATGCTCAAGAGGGTGCAGAACAGTCCAGTAGTATGAACTTAAAAGTATAGTCAGAAGTAAATCATGTCTTCATGCTCATAACTGTTTTCTAGTTTGGCCTCTGACTGTGGTGTGTACATGTTACAACTTAACAGATATTATTTATGAGGAAAGAACAGTTAAAGCTAAGCCAGTAGTTAAGGGGTTGAGAGTTCTTAGGGATTGTTACAACTATGAAGAATTTAAAGTAGTTAATGACTGATAATATTTCTCTGTTTTCTGAGCTACTTCTGTTAATATTTGGCATAGCTGCTAACTGCTATCTGGTTTTCATGGGCTGCAGGAGTACGGATTTTTATTTTCCATTGTTTGTATTTTACAACTGTATGCTGAATTATTCTAGTAAATATGTTTATTAGTCAAAAGATATTTTCTCTTTCGTCTAATATATAAGCTCTTTTTGAACAATAACATTTATTTTGCACTGTGCCTTAAACACCATTAAAACAGTTACTTATTGTAATATTTTTTTGTACTCATGTTACATCTCTGATTAGCTGGCTTTTTTATTATTATTATTTTTTTTTCCTATAACTAATTTAACTATTTCAATTTGTTAATCTGCAGTTCTAAAATCTCCTTGGAGTTCTGTAAAATTATGTGCCATTGGTTACAAAAGTTCATTGGTTATTTCATGTAGCACTCTCTGCTATATTTAATCTGGCCCTGCTGATTCAAAACATTAATTTAGTCCAGGTATTTTCTCATTTGCTCCTTAACGGTGTTGATGTCTGTTCTCTTATGTTCTTCATCTAATCCCAGCATAATTAATCATTTCACACAAGAGTCCTTCTGAGTGAACTGAAGCAGAGCAAGTACTTAGTAATTTCACTTTTTTTCCCTCCCGTGTATTTCCTTTCTGATAATTAGAACCCCTCCTTTTCCCTTTATCTTCCATTTTCTCTGAAGGATCTAAATAGTTGTCTTTGTTTCCTTATCAATCACAAAATAATATTACTACTGATGTTTGCTTATCCACATTTATTTTTTATGTCTTATTCTGACTTTGCTTACCCTTGCAATAAAGTGTAGTTGCAACAAAATCTTTTCTCTGTATGTTGTGGAATTTCTGCCTTCAGTGCAGAAATATTTATTATTTTTCATTTGTTTCAGTTGTAGAACTAAATGTCATATGGACAAATTTCAAACCAGTTAAAAAGCTTTGTAGAATATAATATTGATGGTCCTTAAATCATTTTCTATAAATAGACAAGTACTGATTCAAAGATTTGAAGTTGTGGAAAAAAGCTAGTGAAGTGACTACCTGGATCTGAACCTGGATCTGACTTACTGGAAAATATAGGCACTGACTTTGGCATGGATTTGACAGAAATCCTGAAGAGGAAGATTTGGAGGCTTGACAGTTCAGTGTGCTACACACAGGGCAGTTGTAATACAGGTAGAAACTTTGTGGTTATGTTGTATAACAGACACCTTATCATCAATATCATTCAATTCAATAGCAATAATGTAGGAGAAAATGATAGAGCTTCACATTTTAAAACCTATGGACATATCTAGCAATCGTCCCTGGTCATTCCAAGTGAGCAAAAATAAGAACAACAAAGCAGAGTAAAACTGAACAAAAATGTAACAAGTAAAAGGCAGCAATACACTGAAAAGAATGAAATATACTTAGTAGGAGCATAATCTTTGGTAAGAGTGACAACTGAAGAGGCTGTACTTTGAATTATGATCTGAATTAAATATTCATTTAGCTTCTGAAAGGTGAGGTATCCTGATTATTATTATTCATCATACATGAAACTTGTTCACTGCATTGTATAACAACAGTGCTGAATGGGCTTTTTGGATTTTCTTACAACTCCAAATACAATTATAAATAGCTATTATTTTAAACACTTGTCTATCTTAGCTTTCTTTAATCTTTAACAGGAGAGTAAGGTGTCAGTTATCAAAACTTCTGTTCCCTGCTGGGTATGCCCAACTCTCTGATCCACCATAACACAAATTGTGTAAATATATTAATTCATGACACTTATGGTTATTCAAGAACATAGATATTTTATTTACCTGGTAATAGGCAACAGAGAATGTGCAGTAGCAAAAACATTTACTGCAGAAGGCAAAAATGGACAAGATCAACTGAAATTTGAATGATGTTTCTTAGCAGGCTCACTATGTTTGATTTGCAAGCACAGCCTAATAGTCAAGGACACAGAATATTCCATTCAAGACCAATAAAGTAATTTTAAAAATACAAAACAAACAAACAAACAAACAAACAAAAACAACTGATTATTCAGGGGAATTTTGATATTTCATTTTCTAGGTAAATTTACCTGGAAGAGACAAGTAAAATTTTGAAACAGTAAATGAAACAGAGGAAAAGGTAGGAAAAAAAAAAAAGTCATTTCAACCAGGTGTTAGTTCATTAGATTATGCTGTAATTGTATACTTCAGAACATAACGATATAACTGGATACTCTGTAGATGAAAATGTTTGAATTTTGTGGCCTAATTCAAATCAAAATGTTCTGCATCATCATTTATTAACTGGGAAATTGACATTTCCAAGTGTCTTTCAGAAAACAGGAGAATTACACATGGAACTTATTAGATTGGCAGTTCAAACAATAGGATGCAACTGACCAGCTTTGTGGCTAAATCATAACACATAGCTATAATTATATTTGCTATTACGTGCTCATTATGTGTATTACTTTTATTTTGATTCTAAACACAAATGGAAATGCAAAAATGAAAAAATCTGATCATCCAAATACATTTATCATTTCCATATCCTATTATGCCTAAAATCATGTTGGCATCAGCTATGTATTATTCTATGGTCATCATTTTCATTCACAAGTTGGTCTATGAATATTAACGTATCTTTTGTAATTCTTGGTATCTGATGTTTTGCATAAACAAAATTATGCACAAAATACATTGCCTTATATGAGTTACTTCAGAAAATATATTTTAGAAGTGTATGTCACAGAGTTTGAGATCAAATATTATTGTACAATTGGGGAAGATTTTTTTTTATTTTTTATTTTTATTTTTTTACAATATGTAGAAAAAACATCACAAGATTTGATCCTGCACTGTTGCTTTTTTTTTTTTTTTTGCTTTCTTGAAAATCATGATGAAGTCTAATGAAGTGAATTAAATGCTGTTTTTGCATTTCAGTGCTTCTAGGCAGCTCTGTAAAAATGGATGGAAAATAATAGACTTGGTAAAAACTTCAATGTTATTCGTAGGTCTGTAGTTGTAGATTAGTAGGTCTGGAAGTTGTAGCACTTCATTAAAATACTAGAAGAAAACTGTCTCCTTTAAAATTAAACCTTAAGTTCTGAATTACACAAAACAGAGATGCAAATCAGTATTTAAATTTCATTGGCAAATGTTAAAATCCAATGTTTTTGAAGAAAACAAACCTCTTATACAAATCTCTTGCTTAAATGAGTGGGAGCTTAGAAAAATTATGTTTGTCAAAGTTCTTAATGCAGTCTTAGGTGACTAACTTTGAAAAAATAGGTCCAAAGGGCTAAATTAATGCTTCTATATCAATGTGTTATAATTGAATATGCCTGTTCCTCTTTATTCCTCCAGTTAGGTTATTAGATGTGGCTGTGGTGGGAGAATTTTTTAGAAGACTTTATCAGACGAGTTTTAGACTTCTAAACAAAACTTTCTTAAATTCATTCATTAACAGCACACTTCTGCCTTCTGTATAGTTAACAGTAATGGCTGTGGTCCATGATGATTCTTAATTTGTAGAGATCAGAGTGATCAGGCTTGAAAGCTCTTTGACAGAAGGTGGAACTGAAGGAAGCTTGTCATCTTTCTTGTCTGATTTTCTTTAAATATGCTTGATGTTTTTTATGCTATTATGCCCTTCCTAAAACACACGTGGTCTCCTCTGCTTCTGATACTTCTTACTTTGCTTAAGATTTTGCCAGTCATTTTCTGCCTATATATCATATATCATATATATATCATGATTAATTCACATAAAACTTGTTTTGGTGGCTTTTCTTTTTTTTTTTTTTTTTTTTTTTTTTTACTTCTGACTGTTTCATTTCTTTTTTTATTTTAATTATTAACCATACAGATACATGTATTGCAGCTGCAAGGGACTTGGTACTTCTGTGTGTTAACAAATTAAATTTGTTTCACCTATTTATATCTATATTCAGCTTCTTGCTCTGTCCTGCCAGTAGGAGGGCTAGGGGTGCAGCAGGAGGTGGGAGGGGACAGACCCAGGACAGCTGACCCAAACTGGCCAGAGGGGTATTCCATACCATCTGACCATCATACCATCATGATAAACAATATATAGGGGTGGCTGGCCAGGATGGGGTGACCAGCTGCTCAAGGATAGGCTGGGCATTGGTCAGTGGGTGGTGAGCAATTACATTGTGCATCACTTGTTTCATACGTATTATTATTTATTACTATTACTATCACTACTCTTGTTGTTATTACTCTTGTTGTTATTATTATTATTATTTTCCTTCCTAATAAACTGTCTCTATCTCAACTCACAGGCTTTTTCCTGAATCTCTCTCCCATCTAAGAGGGAGGGGAGAGGGTGTGTGAATGACTGTGTGGTGTTTAGCTGCCAGTGGGGTTAAACCACAACAGTCCTTTTGGCGCCAGGCCAGACCTCAATGTATGGAATATCTCTTTAGCCAGTTTGGGTCAGCTGTCCTGGGTCTGTCCCCTCCCACCTCCTGCTGCACCCCTAGCCCGCCCACTGGCAGGACAGAGTCTGAAAAGTCCTTGGCTTAGTGTAAGCACTGCTCTGCAAGAATTAAAACATTATCAACATTATTCTCATCCTAAATCCAAACCACAGTGCCCTACCAGCTACTAGGAGGAAAATTAACTCTATCCTAGCTGAAACCAGGACAAATGGTAAGATTTAAAGAGGCCTCTGAGATGTCCCTTATATATATTTTACCCATTTATGCACTTTATAACTCAGTTCACTTAATTTTACTGTCTTACTAGCATGTAAGTACAACATTTCTGTTGTTGTTCAGGGATTAACATTTATGAAAAAAAAAAAAAAAAAAAAAACAGTCCACCATTTCTCCAAACAGTTAGTTTGCTAAAATAGCATCAGAAAATAAAATACTAATATTAATGCTTCTAATAAATACTAATACTGCTAATGCTAATAATCTATACTAACTTATATATGCATCTTCTTTCCTTATGATAGATAAAAATCTACATTTTTTTGTGGGAACTCTGTTTTTAAACTCACATGATATATTCATTCTTTAATGGGTAATATAGAAATCCTCAGTTGTTTGTGTTTTGTTTTGTTTTTATCAAGAATATATTTTTTTAATAATGATTATAAAAGTCCTATAAAAATAAAATTAAAAAAAAAAAAGAACAACAGACAACAGAAGACAACAAAAACAACAAAACAGAATGGAGTTATAAAATAACACACTAAACTAATTCAAGACAAAAGTCATTGCTGGAACCTTAAGGAAGAGAAATATGACCTGGTAATATTTTGCATTTTGCAACAGATTCTACTGAAGTTACAAGCTGTGACAAACACCTCTACTTCTGTTTTTGAGCTCTGGTATTATGGTGTCATTTTTGGCCTATGACTCCTAATGTAATAGATTTTAAGTAAAGAATATCATAAAAACATGCTAGATATACACAGGATAAAAGTGGAACCATGTACAGTCATTTCTAAATTTCAGAAATGCTACTGACGAAAGCAACCCATTAACCTCAGGAAGTGCCATGACTTTTCCAAGGTTGTAACAAGCCTAATAAGAATCATGAAAGAAAGGAACAGATTACAAAACTGAATAACTCACAGAGGAAATAAGCATAATAAATAATATGGGGCATGGTGAGATTAAATACAATTTAGGAAATTGAAAGAGCAAAATTAAAAACTGCTGAGGCATAAAAGGAAAATTCCGTATAGGTAGGCCTATGAATCAGAAAGACAAAATAATAATATGTAGCCTTTTTTTTTTTCAGTATTTAGTTTAAAGATTGTGATTTCTATATCAGACCTGGAATAGCTTCTAGTCTGTGAAAGTTTACTGGTTTTTTGGAAGCTGTGTCAGTTAGACTGATGAAAGATATGAGCTATCATTTCAGACTTTGCTTTTGCCTTAATTTTCTTAAAACTAAAAATTTACCAGTCAGACAATGAGAAAACACTTGCAGAGTTAGCAGTTAAAATGCTTCAACACCATTCCTTCTCCTTTTTTCCTTGATACCCAATGAACTCCAGAAAAGGATGTAGCTTTATAAAAGTAAGTTATAATGGCTCCCTAGAGCTGCAAGAGTGAAAAAGCAGAAAAGCTATATCTATCCAAAATTCTTCTTTCAGCTTCTATGGAAAGATGCTGGAGCAAGTATCAGGGTTTTAAATAAATAAATAAATAAATAAATAAATAAATAAATAAATAAATAAATAAGAGTGGGACAAGCTAAGATTAAAGTGGCTGTTGAAATGCAGAAACTAAACTGAGCTAAATTACATGTTGTTCTAGGAAAGCGTTTTTCCTGTATGTGTTAACCTTCCTGTCAGTTCATCATTAGTGATAAGATAGCTTTACAAGAATGTTGATTTCTTCCAGTAAAACAATATATATTTTCTTCTCCACATTTTGAAACTCTGAAGAGTTAATTGTGTATCTTGTGTTTACTGTAGTTAAGTGTAATTTTTGTCTAGTTTCATTCATTATGATGCTACTGTGGATTGTGAAGAGAATAACAGACAACTTTTTATAAAGCTGTTATTCATGATAGGACTTGAAGATTTTCTTAGTGTTCATGTATATGTGCATTTACATCTTGTCCCTTGGACAGTGACACTGGGTGAATTCTGTTACACTGTGAAAATAATGGCTGCTCATCTGTGAAAATCAGACTGTGGCAAGTGACCTTACCTCTATATTGTAGTAAGTGCAGATATAAATCTATATCTATGTATGTGGTTTAAAAAAAGTTGCACAGTGAAACTTGAAAAAAATTATTTTCATAGATTCTGGCTACTCACAAGGTGGATTGTTTTTGCCAAATACTTCATTAACCTATTACAGTCATACCCTTTGTGAGCAACACTAGCCAAACATGGAAAGATTCTGCTGGAAACAAAACTTCAGCATGACAACAAGAGACCTTTACATTTCAGTGTTATCAAGAATATATTGTAGTGAAAGAGCTACAGACATATTTGAAAATTAACACACTTTTATCACAGATCACTTCTATTCCAAACTTACTGGGAATTCATGACACTAATGAGAGTGTATTAGCAATTGATCTGCTTTAGCTCTTTCTTCACTTTCCCTTTTAGCTCTTGAACTTTCTTGTTAAATAGTAATTTTAAATTACAATGTTAACTCTTGGAGACAGCTATAATAATTTTTGTGTGTGTGTGTATATTAAACTTGTTCAGAATCTAGAGCAACAGTGTCCTACTTTTGAAGAAATACAACTATCAAGTAGTAAATAATTACTAAAACAAAACGCACTACTCATAGTGTCACGTTATACTATTTAGGATAGACCTTTGTTTTATATAGGTATTATGGTAAATTTTTAATTATCGTGTGGGTTATGATGTGGGTTAGCATATTACTAGTTTCATCAAAATTATTATGTATTTTAGCTTGCTGTATATTTCATTTCAGTTTTATGTTTCACACACCTTTTAACCAAAATATGTACTCAGATTCATAAGATGTTGCAATAGCTGCTTTACAAATTGTGAAGTATACTTTGATACATGTTGTTATTTATTTCTCTTTTAAAAAATCTCACATAACTGCTCCTCATCCAGAAGCAGTTATGGTGCATTTAAGCACTTCAAGTCACTAGTTCTGGTGTAAATAAAGACATGTCATCACAGTAACTCATAAGATTAATGTTATTAAGATTGCATCATCTTGTAAATTACCTAGCTAATAAATAATAGTAATGTCACATAAAATCGTAATTAATAGGTTTCATATCATCATCAAACCTACCATTTTATACATGTCCAGATGATACACATGTAATGGAATCATAGAATCATAGAATCATAGAATATCCTGAGTTGGAAGGGACCCTTAAGGATCATCAAGTCCAACTCTTGACACCGCACAGGTCTACCCAAAAGTTCAGACCATGTGACTAAGTGCACAGTCCAATCTCTTCTTAAATTCAGACAGGCTCGGTGCAGTGACCACCTCCCTGGGGAGCCTGTTCCAGTGTGCAACCACCCTCTCTGTGAAGAACCCCCTCCTGATTTCAAGCCTAAATTTCCCCTGCCTCAGCTTAACCCCGTTCCCGTGGGTCCTGTCACTGGTGTTAATGGAGAAAAGGTCTCCTGCCTCTCGACACCCCCTTACGAGGAAGTTGTAGACTGCGATGAGGTCTCCCCTCAGCCTCCTCTTCTCCAGGTTGAACAGGCCCAGTGCCCTCAGCCGTTCCTCGTACATCTTCCCCTCCAGGCCTTTCACCATCTTCGTAGCCCTCCTCTGGACACTCTCCAACAGTTTCATGTCCTTTTTATACTGTGGTGCCCAGAACTGCACACAGTACTCGAGGTGAGGCCTCACCAGCGCAGAGTAGAGCGGGACAATCACCTCCCTTGACCTACTAGCGATGCCGTGCTTGATGCACCCCAGGACACGGTTGGCCCTCCTGGCTGCCAGGGCACACTGCTGGCTCATATTCAACTTGCTGTCTACCGCGACCCCCAGATCCCTCTCTTCTAGGCTGCTCTCCAGCGTCTCATCGCCCCGTCTGTACGTGCAGCCAGGGTTTCCCCGTCCCAGGTGCAGGACCATGGCGTCCCAGGTTCATGGAGTATCTGTGAGATCAGAAACTGATCAACTAACAGGTTCCATCATATACACGTTCAGTTTTCTTTCTTAGTATTGAGATCTGTTAGTAACCCTGAGGCCGTCTTGCTGTTCAATGATGAGTGTCTTCAGGAAAGCATTAATCTCTTCAGTTAATATGTAACACCAGTAGAACAGTGTTACTGAAGTAAAAATCAATATTTAATCTTCTCAATCAACTCACTACAGTACCACTAATTCTTCCCAGCAATTTTGACTATTATGTTTTATGAAGATGAAAAAATAATTCTAAATTTATGTAAAACTTTCCTACCATTATGTTTTCAAAATTAGAAGTGCACCTGGAATATGGTTTATATTAATCTACAGTACATTTCAATTTTAAGAGATCTGAACCTATAAACCTTTGTCACAAATCAGTTCTCTTGCTTTGATTCAAGAAATCACAATATTGTAAATGTTGCCTGTTATAGAATACAACCAGTAAAAGGACATTTTTTACAAAATCCAGTTCAGTAAAATTTGCAAGTAGATAGATACATCCCACTGATTTTGTTGTTGCTGTTGTCAAGTTTGCTTGCTGTGGTGGTTTTACTCATCTGGGCAGCTGAGCTCCATCACAACCTCTCTCTCACTCCCCCCTTCTCAAAGAAAAAATGGGAGAAAACCCTATGAAAAAGGGCTCAAGGGTTGAGATAAAGACATGGAAATCACTCAACAATTGCCATGTCTACCAAAACAGACTCAACATGGGAGATTAATGTAATTTATTACCTATTACTAACAAACTAGAGAAGTGAGAAACAAAAGGAAAGAAACTCAAAACACCTTCCCTCACCCACCCTCTTCTACATCTTCCCCCAAGTGGCACGAGGGAACAGGGAATGGGGGCTGTGGTCAGTCCCTGACACTTTATCTCCGCCACTCCTTTACAGTCACTCTCTGCCCCTGTTCCACGTGGGGTCCCTCCCAAGGGATGCCATCCTTCCCAAACTGATCCTGCATGGGCTTCCAACAGGCAGCAGCTCTTCAAGAACTGCAGCATGGGTGTGTACCACGGGTCCATCTGTCTGGAGTAAACTGCTCCATTACGGGCCCCTCACAGGTGGCAGCTCCCCCCAGACCCTCTACTTCTGCATGGGCTTCTATCCATGGGCTCCAACCCTGAGACCTGCTCCTGTGAGGGCTCTCCATGGGCCGCAGCCTCCTCCAGGCCACATCCACCTGCTCCACTGGAGGCTCCTCCACGAGCTGCAGCATGGAGATCTGCTCCACGTGGGACCCATGGGCTGCATGTGCTGCCTGCTCCACCAGGGGCCTTTCCACAGGGGAACTTCTGCTCTGGCACCTGGAGCTCCTGCTGCCCTCCTTCTTCACTGACCTTGGGGTCTGCAGGGGTGATGCTCACTCCTTGCTCTCCCAGCTGTTGTTCTACAGCAGTTTTTTGACGGCTTTCTTAAACATGTTCTCATAGAAGCACAACAACATTGCTTATTGGCTCAGCTCTTTCCAGGTAAGGGTCCCTTTGGAGCCCTTATCTAACATGGGGCAGTTTCTGGACTCTTGTCATAGAGGCCACCCCTGCAGTCCCCCCACTACCAAAACCTTGCCACGCAAACCCAATACAGAGATTTTTTTTTTCTGTGAGAAATCAAGTATTACACAAATCAATATGATCACAGACTTTTTGTCCAAGTTATCACCAAATGTTGACCATTCTCTGTTCTGGTATTCAACTAATGAAATAAATGATTTTTTTTTTCGTACCTTTTACAAATCACAGGTATAAAGACTATTTGGCAGATTCACAGGGCTTGTGGTTTTATTGTTCTTTGCTTTGCTGTTGCTTTCTGAAACTCAGAAAAAAATATTTTTCCTAAAGTTTTGCATTTAGTTTTGAATTGGAAGAGAAACTATCTGTCCAACTGTAGGACAAAACAAAACAGTTTATTTTATGAAAGAGCTAAAAGATTTTAATCATTTAAAAAATTAATCATTTAAAAACATTAAAAAATTAATCATTTTTAAAATTGAAAGAAACTAATACTGCTGTAATTCTGTAACTAATATTTTTCCTAAATAGTTTTCTATCCCTGAAAGTAATGCTTGTTTCACTCTCTCTTTTTTTTTTTTTTTTTTTTAGGAAAAAATAATTGATATTCTTCAAAGAATATTATTCTTAGATTCTTATATTATTCTTATATTCTATATAAGATAATACATATTCTATAATATTATTCTTATATTCTATATCAATTATTCAAAGAATTGATAATTTGAATTGTCAATTGATAATTGATATTCTTTGGACACAGTGTCAGACAAAAGATTATATATGATATATATATGATATAACATTATATAGAGAGAATAGAGTTGTTAAATATATATATATATCATATATAATCTTTTGTCTGGCACTGTGTATATATGATATATATATATAATGTTATGTGTATATATATATATATATAATATAGAGAGAGATATTAAATCTTATCTCCCCATATTTAAGGAAATTTAGAAGTAATGTAATAGTGATTTTTATGTTTTATTAAAATTATGTTTTTGTTAACCTGGGCTCAAAATAACTTTTTGTCCTTTCCTCTGGAAGTAAGAAGAGGGAAAAGAAACAAACAAACAAACAAATAACTCTACATCCTTGATATGGGAAACAGCACAGTCTATTTTTCGTTCTTCACTATGAATTTTACTTATTGCTTGGAATTATTTTATCTGAATATATACGTGTAAGGACAGAGAAGAAATCACAGAATCACAGAATCACAGAATTTCTAGGTTGGAAGAGACCTCAAGATCATCGAGTCCAACCTCTAACCTAACGCTAACAGTCCCCACTAAACTATATCCCTAAGCTCTACATCTAAAAGTCTTTTGAAGACTTCCAGGGATGGTGACTCCACCACCTCCCTGGGCAGCCTGTTCCAATGCCTCACAACCCTTTCAGTAAAGAAGCTCTTCCTAACATCTAACCTAAAACTCCCCTGGCGCAACTTTAGCCCATTCCCCCTCGTCCTGTCACCAGGCACGTGGGAGAACAGGCCAACCCCCACCTCTCTACAGCCTCCTTTAAAGTATCTGTAGAGAGCGATAAGGTCACCCCTGAGCCTCCTCTTCTCCAGGCTGAACAAGCCCAGCTCCCTCAGCCGCTCCTCGTAGGACTTGTTCTCCAGGCCCCTCACCAGCTTCGTCGCCCTTCTTTGGACCCGCTCAAGCACCTCTATGTCCTTCTTGTAGCGAGGGGCCCAAAACTGAACACAGTACTCGAGGTGCGGCCTCACCAGAGCCGAGTACAGGGGGACAATCACCTCCATAGCCCTGCTGGTCACGCTGTTTCTGATACAAGCCAGGATGCCGTTGGCCTTCTTGGCCACCTGAGCACACTGCTGGCTCATATTCAGCCGACTGTCCACCATAGCTGACTGTATGACCCTCTTCTCCCTTGGATATTTACTTAGGAAGGTTGTCCAGGTAGTTTTCTCATATGTATAATAATTCCATCTTCAACCTACTTCTAAAGTTTCTCATGGTTATCCCAATCTGGGCTAGTGGTAGATTGCGTGACGTAATTCAACATTCACGTGTCTATAATTATAAAAGCTCAATGAACACAGTATGACATTTGACAATTTCTGACAAATTAAGAAAACCCAGTTATAAAGTTGGAACTTCTACATATCAAAAACGAAACCTTCAGTTTGAAAGATAAGATGCTCTCATAGAGTATGAAAGGATACAGTCATTCATAAAAAAAAAAAAAAAAATCATTTCCTGAAAAAAAAAAAAATAGTTTCCAAGATTTCCCTTACACTTTTAAAGATGACAATCCAAACTAACAAGACTTCCTGCAGTTATTAGTTTTACTTTCTTCATTAGTTTTCCTTTCTTCATTCCAGGAAGTGATGATAAATGGAAGTAGGAATGAAGTAAAGAAATGGAATTTCTTTAATGAAACACAACCATTTCTCTGGCAGTTCCAGTTGTTTACCCTGCTGCCAGTGAAGATGTGCTAGAACAGAAATAAGTAGGATAAAGCACACTAAATGACATTTCTGTGTCATTTAAATATTGCCTTGTAGAAAATTTCACCTTATCGAGAAGGTTACTTCATTCATCTCTATTCATCATAGCATTCTTACGAGAAACAGAAACTAACAGTAATATGACTAATATAAAATTTTCTTGTATTTCTTTTATGTCTTTCCTTTTTAATGAGATCATAGCCTCAGCCATCATTTGACAGCTGTTTTCTTTCAAGAGATTTTTACTTAAAATACATTTTTTAAAATATTATAATTTTACTGCTCAATGAACCTTACAATAACAACATTTTAGCATCTATCCACCATGGCAGATGGCAAACTAATGAGGCCTGCTGTAGCTGCATACTGATATCTTCTGTACACAAGACTTCTGTGCTCCAAGGGGAGGTCAAAGAGTTACTTTTATTTATATTCTTTGTTGTATTTGATTGTTGAAAATCATAAAACAGATTATTAGAGAGAAAAAACAAACAAACAAAAAAAGGCTCCTCTTAATTAGATTACTAATGTTTACTGCATGTGATCAACCTACAGAGATGAAAAGAAAGACATAGTCCGTATTTCAGTGTGGTTTTGCTTATATTTTTTTAAAAAGAAATAGCACTACTCCAAGATGATTTTTTTTTCCCTCTATTTAAAATTCATCTTAGAATCAAAGCTAAAGATGGTTTTACTATGCATGTCACCAAGCAATTTCAGTAAAGTTTATATTTTACTTTCGTTAGCTTTTAGATATTAAAGATGGGTGCAGAGTTAACATTTCATCTCATTTTGTGCTTCAGGACATTAGTGAATATTACCCCTCCAGTGATTCTGTATTTTTTCCTTAATGCAGATACCAGATAATTTTCATTAGATATAGCGGAGGCTAATCAAGTACAACTTCATTTTTTAGTGACTTTATGGAAAATGATGTAAAGCAATCATGAAAAATCACGAGTCTGATAATAAGATCAATTGACTTGACTTCAGTCATCTAAAAGTGAGGTGTGTGACATAAATATGTGATTTAGTTTCTCTGACCGAGAGAGGAGAGCAAAGCAGAGCAGAGCAAAGGAAATTCAAAACAGAGGAACAGATGAATACTCCTACCCAGTTTAAAAGAATATCTGGAACATTCTTTGGAGTGTTTTTCTCTGAGGAGAAGAACTTCACCTATAGCAACAGACTCTGTTGCTTACTTATAGATAGGTTTCACGTGTCACAGATATTTTTATTTTTCCTTTTTTTTTTTTTCTTTTTTTCCACTCAGAGGTCTGTCATGAGCAACATGAACAAAGACCAGAGAATGCAGTTCTAGATATGTAACATATTGCCTTTAATATTTCACAAAATTTCTTAGTCAATTCTATGATCATATTAATGATTGGGAGCTGTCTTGGAATCCCAGTGATCTTATTAAATTAAGATCAAAAATTGAAATATTGGAAAGTAAATTACTTTCAAGTATTTAGCCTGAATTAATATTGGATATAAGCAAGTAAAGATGATGACAACTCTCATTCTAAAACACTGTTCTTCACTGCTTGCCAGGGCTGTTCTGTGCAATTATGTGTCAATAACATATTCCTGAGACCATCATCCGTTAAGAAAAGAACAGTCCTGAAGTAATAAATTTTAAAACATCAGTAATCTTTATCTGACCTTCATATACACTTCAGCTATCACTTTTCATCTCTTTTGGCAAAGTATTTATTTATTTATTTTAACATCTTTTGTAGAGTACAAAGCTGTAGACTTGGAGAAATGTGGTCACTAAGTCTAATCAGTATTCCTACAATATGCAGAATCATTTTAATAGATTGTATTATTATTCAATTTCTAATACAGATTTTATTCCTGTAGATGCTTAGGGTCTAACACTGTTTTCATTTGCACTGAGAATATTTTCAATATTCTCATTTTACTCACAGTTCAAATATGCTTATATAATTTCTCTGATTTCTTCAAATTTAGATCTGTTTGTATACCAGTATGAAAGGACTTCAAGACTACTGTATTTTAATAGTAAAAAATATATGTATATATTTGGTTTGCTTTCTGATTTAACATAGATAAAAATATCTTGGCACAGCAGTACAATTTTAAATATTACCATACCCTGAAGACATCTTTTTTACAATTATAAAAAGTATACACGTATACAGTTATATATATATATATATATATATATATATATATTATTTTTATTTAAGTTGAAGTGTTGTTCTGAAATGTCCTGGCTGAAGTAGCTCATCATTTAAGATAATTAGCAGTTAAAGGAAGGAAAAGAAACTAACAGACTTCATCTATGCTAACCCCTTCAGTCACATATTAACAAAGTCTTAAAAACATACAGTTAGCTTCACCTTTTTCTGTCCCCACTCTCTGTAGGTGATAAAGAAACAAAAAGATAAAGCAACAAAAATTCCTACAGAATAAAAACTACTACTACTGTAAAGTAGCTATAGATGACAGAATCACAGAATCACAGAATTTCTAGGTTGGAAGAGACCTCTAGATCATCGAGTCCAACCTCTGACCTAACACTAACAAGTCCTCCACTAAATCATATCACTAAGCTCTGCATCTAAACATCTTTTAAAGACCTCCAGAGATGGTGACTCCACCACTTCCCTGGGCAGCCCATTCCAATGCCTACCAACCCTCTCAGTAAAGTTCTTCCTAAGATCCAACCTAAAACTCCCCTGGTGCAACATAAGCGTATTCCCCCTCGTCTGGTCACCAGGCACGTGGGAGAACATACCAACCCCAACCTCGCTACAGCCTCCTTTAAGGCACCTGTAGAGAGCATAAGGTCACCCCTGAGCCTCCTCTTCTCCAGGCTTAACAATCGCAGCTCCCTCAGCCGCTCCTCGTAAGACTTGTTCTCCAGACCTCTCACCAGCTTCGTCACCCTTCTCTGGACTCACTCAAGCACCTCCATGTCCTTCTTGTAGCGAGGGGCCCAAAACTGAACACAGTACTCGAGGTACAGCCTCACCAGAGCCGAGTACAGGGGGACAATCACTTCCCTAGACCTGATGGACACACTGCTTCTTATGCAAGCCAGGATGCTGTTGGCCTTCTTGGCCACCTGAGCACACTGCTGGCTCATATTCAGCTGACTATCCACCATCACTCCCAGGTCCTCAGCCTGGCAGCTTTCCAACTACTCATCTCCCAGCCTGTAGATCTGCTTGGGGTTGTTGCGCCCCAGGTGCAGGACCTGGCACTTGGCCTTGTTGAACTTCATACAGTTGACCTCAGCCCATTGGTCCAGCCTATCCAAATCCTCCTGCAGAACCCTCCTACCCTCGAGCAGATCGACACATGCACCTAACTTGTTGTCATCTGCAAACATACTGAGGGTGCACTCAGTGCTCTCATCCAGATCATGGATAAAGATATTAAAGAGGACTCGTTCCAGTACCAAGCCCTGGGGGACTCCACTAGTGACTGGCCTCCAACTGGATTTGACTCCATTCACCATGACTCTTTGGGCCCTGCTATCCAGCCAGTTTTTAACCCAATGAAGCGTATGCCAATCCAAGCTATGTGCAGCCAGTTTCTTGAGGAGAATGCTGTGGGAAACGGTGTCAAAAGCCTTGCTGATGTCAAGGGAGGCCACATCCACAGCCTTTCCCTCATCCACCAAGCGTGTCACTTGGTCATAGAAGCAGATCAGGTTTGTCAAGCAGGACCTGCCTTTCATAAACCCATGCTGACTGGGCCTGATCACCTGCTTGTCCTGCAAGTGCCACGTGATGACACTCAAGGTAGTCTGCTCCATGAGTTTCTCTGGCACTGAGGTCAAACTGACAGGCCTATAGTTCCCTGGGTCTGCCCTCCGGCCTTTCTTACAGATGGGCGTCACGTTTGCTAGCCGCCAGTCAACTGAGATCTCCCCTGATAGCCAGGACGGCTGATAAATGATGGAAAGCGGCTTGGCCAGCTCCTCTGCCAGTTCTCTCAGTATCCTCGGGTGGATCCCATCTGGCCCCATTGACTTGCGTATATTCAAGTGCTGTAGCAGGTCACCAGACATTTCCTTATGGATAGTGGGGGTCACATTCTGCTCCCCATCCCTTTCCACCAGCTCCGGGTACTGGGTATCCTCTGGGTATCCAGATGATTTATAAAGATGTAAGTTATTCATTCCTTTACTTAAAATAATTAGCCTGGCATTAAATATAGGTTGAGCATTTTTCAACCATGTCTTCTTTTCTTGCAGAAAATGGAAGCACTGCAATATTCTAGGAATACTTTTAATGCCACTGCCACTGCCTGAGTGCATGTTTATAGATCTTGGTATCAATGTCTTAAAATAAGTGCTTTCTTAAGTCAAATAACAGTATATAATAATTCTTACCAATTTTTGGATGTTTATCGTACATATTATTTAAAGGATCTTTAATATTTCTACTCAATATAAGGGGCTTTTAATAATGCCATTAAATACTATGCTGGTTAGAAGCTGCTCAATCAGTTCATTTCTTGAAAAGTCATGCAGGAAAACATTAAAGTATTCTCTTCAGTTAGGAATGTATGATTTTCTTCTAGCCTATCAATTGAAAATATAGTTTGAATACTAATAGTAAATTACAAAGTCATTTTGTATACTGACCACTTGAAAATGGTAGTACATCATTTCAAAAATTTGCTTTTATATCTCTAGATGGTGCTATATGTACCTCTATTGGTTGAAGCAGAAGAATGAATTTTAATATAAATTTATACAAATCCTAAGTAAGACAAAATAACTAGAATCAGAAGAATTAATGTGGAAAAGTTCTTTCTGCTTTTTCTATAGTCCATGAAGCATGTGTTGCCAGGTGATTATGCTCATGAGAAAGTTAATCCTGTGCTGTATTAAGTAGGAATCACAAATAAGTACTATAGAAAGACAACTTCTATTTCTATAGAAAATATTGGGCTAATTCCTTGTCAGAAGTGAACTGGAGAAGCTCTTTTTCAGTCAGTCTTATTATATACCAAATCTGCCATTCTCCCCATACATATGTATTTCTTTTCCTTTTAACTTCTTTTTAAAATATAGCAGCTGAAACAAAGAGATTCCATTCATCTGTGCTAACCTGCCATATTTATGAATTCCTTCTTGGATAGGTAATACAAGGATTTTAAAACCTATACACTTCTAATTAAATAAATAAATCTGGAAAAAAACAGTTGTTCAGTAAGCATCTAAGATTCTTTTCCAGTGAAATTGGATTGATAGTAAATCAACAGGTGTTGATTACCTGTTAGATAATTCCCTATGTTCCCTTATGTTCCTCAGAGACAGAATTACACAGTTCTATCGGTATCACATATACAAAATCCAAGGAAATAATATAGATACATAGGCATAAGAATTTGACTAAACTATCAGAGAATGATTTACATTGGAAGAAACCTTAAATATCATCTAATTCATACACCACTACCATGGCAGGGCTTGAACAAAGCCAGGAATAGAGCATCCACAACTTCTCTAAGCTACCTGTTCCAGTACCTCACCACCCTCATAGCAAAGAATTTCTTCCTAATGTCTAATCTAAATCTACCCTAATATGGTTTAAAGTCATTACCCCTCGTCTTATTGCTACACTTCCTGATAAAGAGTCTCTCTTCTGCTTTCTTGTAGCTCCCCTTTAGATACTTGAAGGCTGCTATAATATCTTCCCTTCTCCACACTGAACAACCCCAGCACTCAGCCTGTCTTCATAGGACAGGTGCTCCAGACCTCTGGTCGTCTTCGTGGCCCTACTCTGGACCTGCTCTGACACATCCATGTGCATCTTGTGCTGGGTACCCCAGAGCTGAACAGAGTGATCCAGGTGGAATCACACAAGATCAAAATAGAGGGGGAGAATCACGTCCCTCAGCAAGCTAGCCATAACAGAATCACAGAATGGCCGAGGTTGGAAGGGACCTCTGAAAATCATCTACATGTAGTCCAATCCTCCTGTCAAGCAGGATCACCTAGAGCACAATGTACCTCCCTTGACCTGCTGGTAACACTGTACCAAGTGCACCCCAGGGTACTGTTGGCCTTCTTGGCCTTCAGTCATGATCAGCCTGCTGTCTACCTCAGCCTGCTGTCCCCCATGCTTCTTTTGATGCAGCCTAGGATATGTTTGGCTTCCTGTGCTGCAAGCACATACTGCTAGAAAAGAAATGAATGGGTAAAGGTCTTCAGGATCAGGGATAACAATTAAATAGTCTTGACTGAGACACTGTATTTAAGGAAGACAAAGAATGGTAAAGTGTTTAATGATATGAACTTATGAAAAAAAAAAAAATCTTATAAGAAGAGCTGCGTCCCATTCTTGAGACTTTTCCAGACATCACAAAGTATGTTGGATATGTACGCTTCGGTTAAATCCCTGTGATACTAAGAGAAACTTCTCTCCAATTTAGTCTTCAGTTTAAGAATCAGTATGAGACATGGAAACACAGTGTGTCACCTTGATGAATTTCAGGGACATCACCAGATTCCAAATATTTTCTTTAGAAGGTGCTTTTTAATTAAGACTTGGACAGCAAAAGGAAAAAGATTCCAGCTAATGATGTCAGCTCAGAATTCAAGCACATCTCTCAACTTGAGATTTTAAGAGCATAGTGTCATGTTTTATTTAAGATGGACAGCTGCAAAAAATGAGCATGACACTTTTCCAAGCAAGAGTGCATATTCATTCAATTAAGCATAAGCTTTTTTTAGGACTTTTTTTGACATGTCATTTGCATAATTTAATAACATAGAAGGATAGAAAGATAAAGCAAAATGCTTCTTGGCTTATTACATTGTTTCACAGCATTAGAAATTACCCTGTCCCAAATTCAGCTTGTGAATGCTGCTTGCTGGTAGCATCTGTTAATATAAATCTTGTCTGTGAACAACAGACTGCTGTGTTTCTGGCTTTGTCTACTCTGTAACTTATTTGCAGTAAGGAAAACAATACCTTACAAACAAGCAAAGAATGTAGGCCTAATTCAAAACTCAACTGTAGATTGTTCTATTGACTTCAGTGTGCTTTGATATCAGCTTCTCTAGAGAATCCCTTGTAAAGAAATTTCTATGAATGCTCATCTGCACTTAGCATACATTCAGACTTTCGTTTATTTCCTTGCAACACACACTAAAAATTCTCTTGGAAATCTTTTACAATGAAGATAACTATAATCATATGTCAGAAAATAATCATTCTAGTCTATTTACAGGGATAATTACATTTTTACTGGAGAAGGAGACCTAACTGAGAGAATAAGAATATAAGAATGATTCTACCCTAGTTGTTAGGTCATGCATTCATATATGTCTAGTATTTGCTGAAATGAGTGTGTAAATAATGCAAAACAATTTAAAGAAAATAAGTAGCATCCATATCTTCAAATCCTCCAAAGTTTCTTCAAATCTGACCAGATCTTGGTGAGTAGGGAATTCCTTAGTAAGGGGAGAAAAACAGCTTTAAGGTGCCTAGAATAGAAATAGGTTGTAAATGAAAAGTTTTATATACATATATATATTTTTGCTCTAATCATTTGAATAAAAGGGGAGTGTTTTACTTCTCTACCTCTGTCTTCTGAGAAAAAAAAAAAAAAAAAAACACAAAAAAACAAACAAAAAAAAAACAAAAAACGCTGTATTAGGACTTTAGTTTTTATTCTCTTCAAGCTAATACAGGCTTTTGTGTTATTTTTCAAGACCCTCAGAGCATGAATAGGCTTTAAATGTTCTGACAAGCCTCATCTGAGTCCCCTGCACTCCGTCTCTTGCCTGTGGGCCAGCAAGTGTCTTTCAAGCTCAGGATCAGTCCCTCAGATCTGGACCGAAATATACATGTATTTTAGGTGTGCTGGAGCACCTCTCCAATGAAGACAGGCTGACAGTGCTGGGGTTGTTCAGTGTGGAGAAGAGTAGTTTCTGAGGGAATTTATTTGTATCCCCCAAAATCAAAGATGTAAGGAAGATGTGAAAACATGGATTGTTTTCTTGGCTAGATGGAGCTGTATTCACTCTGAAGGAAGCTAATGCTGCAAATTCTTAATATTACTGGCAACAACAGTTTTTGAGGATTATTAGAGTGGACTTTTAATGTCCATTCAACAGAGCAACTTCTATCCGTTCCACAAGTATCACATCCAGAAAAGCCCTTATAACACCTTTTCTATGGCCACTTGTCAGCAGCCTAACAGATAACATTTAGTGTCTAGCTGGATTTTGCTGCAGTGCTGAACTTTTCACTAGAGATGATCAGCAAGGCCACACTGCCAATTGCCTGGCTCTGCCTCAGCCAATACACCCTCCAGGTCTTTCCCAGGTGAGCATGAGAGTGTGCTGTCACAGGGAAAACATAGCTGAGTTGCAGGCAGTTCTCTGAATTTTTCTAAAACCTACCTGACAGTGCATGTTCACACTAGGAAACTGCAGAGAAGTAACTCACAAATCCTTTGACTTCAATTTCTGTCCAGAGAAATGGCCATTGCCACTTGACCATAGATGGAAATTCTGAAAGTTCTTGCAGCTAATCAGAAGTTATAATTCTTATAAGTTATAAATAAGTTACATTTACAGAAAAAGTAGAAAGGATTTTGGAAATGCCCAAAGAAATCTAAGTTGGATTCAGCAGAGACAAAGTGATGAATGTATGAACTTGAAATAAAAACTGGGTTACATAGCCTGAACCTGGTTCAACAACAAAATAAAGGAGACAAGCTGTTTGGAAGACAATAAGAAGCAAAGGGGAATGGAAAGTGAGGATCTCTGCCCTCTGAGACACACAAGAAAAGCACTGGCTGGAAAGAAGAAGTTAGGTCTGCATAGCACATTCAATTTTATTTTTTATTTTTTTTTTTTTACAAAGGGTGACTGATGTGGTAGGGGAGAGGAGAGAAGAAAGCATTCTAAAAGAAAGTTCCAGCCTGACCTCACCAAAGATCAGTACCTGGATTCTACAGCAACACATAGATCTGGTCAAATGTCACTCACCCAAAGCTTACCTTCTTCCTAGCAGATGTGGAGTTGATCTGACGTATCCTGTACTTGTTGATAAGAAAGACATAGCTTCTGTAAGGCTCCCTTGTCCACCTCTTTGAAGGACCAACTGGTGAATGAACCGAAGGTATCCCCTCAGTTGGCTGGTCTTGTCAATGAGCGGGAACTGACATCATTTGGTGTGAACTAACGTGACTGAGTCATCTAAATATAGACATTTTAGGCACTTTGATCTTGTCTGATTGCCCCTGCATAGGTGTTTAGTGCCATTAGAAGTATCTCATGGTATCAGTCACATCTCAATATTATTAAGATAATGTAGGGAACGTATGGGAGAGCTGTATGCTTCAGAAGTAAAGTTTTAGGATGGGTGGGAAATGTTGAGAACTTTAAATCACTCCAGCAACCTCTATTTTGGCAGCCATATTATCCCACAAGTGCCTATTTCTCCTTGTCAGTTGCTGGGGGATTGTGGTTGATTAGCACTACATTTGATCAAACAAATCCTACCAACATAATTTTGCTTGTAGTGTTATATTTTTGCACTTTAAGAGGACAAAGCTTTGAAGTTGAAAATCTTTTCTAAATACCCAGCCTGAAACACCAATGCCTCATGGAACACTTCATGTTGCACAGTAAGTAGAGATGGTAAGAGATTTATAAACGCACACTGTTTCTGGCTCGATGAAAAAAGATCTCTCTCGTTTTGTAACTGCAGTAAAATAATGTTTATATTTGAAGACTTCTGCTTGGTCTGGCTGCTCAAAATTTTCCCTTAAAGGTTTGAAGTGGTTTGATTATCAGGACCAAATCTCCATGCTACTTCTGAAAGATGCCTTATATCTATCACCCCTTCTGTCCTGACAACACAAAGACATGAAGCAAAGGCAGAGTAACTCTGGCTCCTTTTGTGCTTTTGAGAGTGATCCCCTTCCCCCAGACCAAGCGTTGCTGAGGTGATAATCTCCATACCGCTTATAGTTCGTACAGAAGACAATAACCATATACCCATTATAGAGAGAGATCTGTACCGGGACTACCCTACAGCAACACATAGGTTTGTTCAAATGTCTCTCACCCAGTTTTCCTTCTTCCTGGCAGAACTGTAATAGATCTGATGTATTCTTTACTTGCTGATAATAAACATAATTCAGGTGACAAAATATCAACTTGCTTTATTGCAGTTGGACAAGCTGGAACAGCTAGCTATTCCCCATATGTGAGGTAGAGAAAGCAAGGATATTAAAACCCAAAAGGAAGACACAGCCTTGTGAAACCTAGAAGTTTCTTACATAAACTGTCAGAGCAGAGTGCCTTGTGCATAACTAATATATACTTACTTATAATCTGGACTATCACAGGCTCTTTTGCTTTATGTATATATACATACAGGAGTGCTTAAATTAATAAGTTTTTATATATGAGTAGAATATATCACATAATAACAGAATGTTAAGGATTGGAAGGGATCTTGAAAGATCTTTTAGCCCAATCCCCCTGCCAGAGCAGGAATACCTAGATCAGGTCACACAGGAACACGTCCAGGCGGGTTTTGAAAGTCTCCAGAGAAGGAGACTACACAACCCCCCTGGGCAGCCTGTTCCCAGGTGTTCTGTCGTCCTTGCCGTAAAAAATGTTTCTTCTCATATGTAAGTGGAACCTCCTATGTTCCAGTTTGCACCTTTATATATTTATAAAAATTAATAAGGTCAATATATATGCACATGTATTATCAAAGATTTTAAACACAAGATATTTAAAGCTCATGTTTAAATCATTTACCTAATTTTAACTTTATCATTGTATGCATAAGTTGGGAATACTGTAAACACCCTCTCTGTGATTCAAATAATGTTAGAAAAAGTCCACTTCTCATTTGGGCTACAATGCCGTAACGGTGAACAGAATTCATCTCACTACAGTTTCCTTATGGAGAATTACTAGGCAAAAGCCAATTAGAACTTATCATACTGCTACTCCTGTATTAGAGGTGTTGTTTAAGTGAACTGTCTGCTGTTTCTTTTCTCAGCATCTGGACCTATGCCAGAAGTTCATGGGGATATAATTAAGGTTTTCACATGCCAAACAGTGAATGAAAAACTCATGAAACATTACCAAGTAGTGTTTAGGGGGTAAGTTTTAAAGAAAGTCCTGCCAGGAGTAGAGGAAATGATACAAGATCTGGAAGTGGTAAATGCTTTGAGGATATTTTAAGAGAACCAGACAGCTGCTCAGGAAACTGAAAACATACCATCATCTTCATTAGTTCTTATTGCTGAAGAGAGGTTGAATTTGGGACCAATTCAAACTGAGGGGCAAAGGATTAAGAGCATATCTCATTCTTCAAACTTACAGGAAAGCTCAGCTGTCATGCCACATTAAACAAGTTTCTACTATGTACAGAAAAAAAAAAATGAAGCCATTACATGTACTAACAATTTCTGCTGTACAAGAACAAACCATCAAAATGCACTTAGGTTACACAGTGTTTGAAATACACTGTAACCTGTGTTACAGTACTTTGTGATTGTAAGTATTCATTTAACCATTTAATTTATGGCATCTCACTTTTAATAAATCTGATAAAAGCATAGCTTTAGAGGTAGAGACTGCAATTTTTATTTTATTTATTTTTTTATAATAGTAATAAAAAAGAAATATCTTTACACTCAGTTTTGAGTCTGGTAAGGAATTGGCTGGATGGTCACACTCAAAGAGTTGTGGTCAATGACTTGATGACCAAGTGGAGATCCGTAAGGAGTGGTATTCCCCCATCAGTACTGGGACTCATGTTGTTTAACACCTTAGTCAGTGACATGGACAGTAGAATCAAGGGCACCCCTCAGTAAGTTGGCTGATGACACCAAGCTGTGTGGTGTGGTTGGGACTCTGGAGGGAAGGGATGCCATCCAGAGGAACTTTAATAGTCTAACATTAAATACAGGCTAGGCAGAGAATGAACTGAGAGCAGCCCTGGGTAAAAGGACCTGGGAGTGCTAATTGATGAGTGCGCTCAACATGTGTGCTTGCAGCCCAGAAAGCCAGCTATATCCTGGGTTGCATCAAAAGAAACATGATGAGCTGGGCAAGGGAGGTGATTCTCCCCCTCTGCTGTTGTGAGATCCTACCTGGAGTACTGTGGGGCCCCCAGCACAAGATGGGGATGGACCTGTCAGAGCAGGTCCAGAATAGGGTATAAGATGACCAGAGGTCTGGAGCACCTCTCCTATGAAGAGGCTTAGGTAGTTGGCGTTGTTCAGACTAGAGAAGAGAAGGCTCCAGGAAAAACTTATACTGGCCTTCCAATACCTGTCATTCTTGTAATGGGAAATACTGAACTGGACCCAGCACTCCAGATGCCTCACAAGTGCTGAGCACAGAGGAAGGTGAGTTCCCTTGAGATTCTGGTAATGGTTCTCCTACTGCAGACCAAGAGTCTATTGGCCCTTTTGGCTGTAAGGGCATATAGTTCCAGGTTGACTTGGTGTGTAACAGAACATGTGTGCAAGGCATTATTCCTGACCAGGTGCAAATTATTTCCCCTTTTTTGAATTTCATGATATTATTGTCCACCCTGTTGATGTCTCTCTGAAAGGCAGAACAACCATGTGTTTTGTCAGTAACTCCTCCCATTTCTGTATAGTCTGCAAACTTGCTGAGGGTACACTCTGTCCAATCATCTATGTCATTAATGAATCACAGAATCATCTAGGTTGGAAGAGACCACTGTTAGACATTTTTGCAGGCAATATTAAGCCCTGGAGCACACTATTGGACACTGGCTTCCAGCTGAACTTTGTGGTGCTGATTGTAACTCTATGAGCCGAGCAGTTCAGCCAGTTCTAAATCCACCTTAAATTCCACTTATTTAATCCTCTGGTCCATACATTTTCCATTTGTCAATGGGATGGGAGGCAATGCTAAAAGACTTGCTTAAGTCAATCCTTTTGCTGGTGCTATATCCCCTTCTCTGCTCGTGTCTTCTTGTATGTCTTTTTTTTTTTTTTTTTTTTTTTTTAATAGATGTAATATAGCAGTGTGGATGTAAATAAATGTAAAATAGTAGTGTAGCCTGGGATGCAGCTAAGCACCACACAGATATTTGTGGCACCACACAGCCACAGTGGGATGCAGGACAATTTAAAAATAAATAAATAAATAAATAAATAAATAAATAAATATATAAAATAAAATTGTGGGTTGAGCTACATACAGTTTAATAAGAAAGAAAATAAAAAATAAAATAAATAAAAAAAAGAATACACTAAGCAAGTGATGCACAAAGCAGTTGTTCACCACTAGCTAGACCACATTGGTCTAGTTCACATTGGCTAGACCAATGCCTAGCCAAGCATCCCAAGCAACAGCAGCACTCTGGCCAAATCCCTGAGTTTTATTGTTCAGTATGACACCCTTCTGGCTAGTTTGGGTCAGCTGTCCTGGTTCTGTCCTCTCCCAGCTTCTTCTGTACCCCCAGCCTCCTTGCTGTCAGGGCAGTACGATGAGCTGGAAAGTCCTTGGCTCTGTGTAAGCACAACCCTGCAAGAATTAAAACATTATTTTCATCTTAAATCCAAAATACAGCACCATACCAGCTACTAGGAAGAAAATTAACTCTATCCCAGCTGAAACTAGGACACAGAAACAAGAGAATTGAAAAACATAAACAATTCAGGGTGTGCTGACCCAAAAGGCACTAAAATCATTAGATAGAGACATGCATTTCCATAAATCCAAGAAAAAATTGCTTTTACCTTTTTCCTGTGCTCAGTCAAACATAATCTTGTGCCTAAACTCTGCTAAGATGCAGAAATTAAATGGTGTATCATTAGCTGTCTCTGGGGCATAAATTCTCTCAGATGCAAAACATCTGAGAGTATCTCAGATGCAAAGCACCTGAGATATATGAATGTGATATATGAACAGAATCAAGTCCTCATAAAATTCATCTGTATTTACTGTCTTTTTCAGATACTGTTTGAAGATTTAAGATTGATGGTTGTATTTGACTTTATACATGATCTAGTTATCAAAACAACTGCCCTATAAGTCTACTAACTATAACACTTGGAGATTTTACGTTGAGTGCTTTAGAACATCAAAATGCAGACTTTCTACTGTCTATTTTCTGGGCAAAGATTGACTAGTATGTCCTTCATATTCATCTAAACAAGATGAATTCTGTGTTCTCTCTGGTGGCACAATTTCAGTAGAATATATTGATAGTGCCTTATCTTATCTCTTAGTCAGGAGTCACCCTGTACCAGAATGCAGAACTATCAATATGCTGTGTACATTGTATGTGAACATTTCCTGGAAATTAAAAAAAAATAATAATAATAATAAATGCACACCCTCTGGTCATACTGTTTCTTAAAATACAAGCTAAAACATTGGTGTGTTATCAACGCTGTTTTGGTCACAAATCTAAAGCATACAATCATGAAAACTACAATAGAATCATAGAATTATTTAGGTTGGAAAAAACCTCTAAGATCATCACATCCAAACCTTAACCTAGCACTGCCAAGTCTAATACTAAACCATATAAAAAAATAAAAATTAAAATAAATAACTCCATTAAATAACTATATATAGATATTTAATATATTTATATATTGAATATATTAGTTTATATATTAAATATAGTTATAACTATAAATAACTCTATTAAATGAATAATAACTCTACTTGTGCTTAGTTTTTATCTAAAGACTACTTACTGCACCACTTCTACTACCATGGAGTAATAGCATTGACTTGGTAACCGAAATTGACTAAAACAGGTTGGAAGTACATGAAAGGAAAATAAGATGTATCTGTATCATATTAGTGTCCTGTTAGTACTTAGTACCTTATTTTATCTGCTGATTTGCTATTAGTTGCATTTCTATTATAACAAACTGGTTTTATTCCAAAATATACATCAAAGAGAAATTTCAACTGTAACTTCAATGAGAATTGCATTCACCCACATAAAAAAAACACACAGGATTAAAGAGTAATGAAATGGTAAGTTCATTGCATTATAGATACTCTTCCCCAACAGTGCTAACAAATAACCAAGTGAGATCCAATATTGTAATAAAGAAATTTTTGATGCATGTTTTCATAGAAAAATAATAATTTTACTGTAAGATTACAGAAAAAAAAAAAAAAAAAAAAAGAACTAGAGAAAAGTTCAGGTAATTTGAATTCTTTCCTGTACTGTATCATTTCTGTTTGGATTTTACAGAGCTATAGATTTAGTTTATAAATATATATAAGTTGTTTATTTTTCCTTTCCTCAAGAAAATTAGTAGGTAGTTTATTTTATATCACTAAAGAGGAAAGAACCTTATTCTAAGTATATGTTATACACAGTATCAAGTTGAAAACAACAACAACAACAAAAAAAACATCTAGAGCTCTTCACTCCTTACAATGTACAGCACATTTACCTGAGAGCTTGCCCCAGAAAACTATTTGTCTCTCTTCCTCCAGAACGGTCACATGCTCTATTTCTGCCAGCTGGAGCTATAACAATAATTAGGGACGTTAGTCTCTGCCTACCTGGAATAATTGCAGTGTAATTATCCTTACCATCCTGAAAAGGTTCATGAATGGAAGAAAAAAAAAATCAATGTTTGGACAAAGGACAAAAGGAAAAGCAACAGACTGCTTGTCACTATGAAGTACATTACTTTGGACTAGACGTATTAAAAGATAAACTTGCCGAGGTGATTGGCTCTGGGGCAGACACGTTCTGCAGTGGAGCAGGGGATCGGACAGGCAGGGCTAATATTTCTGGCACCAAGTCCACTTGAGGGAGCCGCCAGGACCCGGCAGCCCTTGCGAGGGAGGTGAACAAGATGAGAAGGAGGCGTAGGTGGAGCCACCAGCACCCTCCCCCTGGCCATTCATAAGCTGCCCTTAGGGAGCACGAGCAACCAGGAGCATGGCGACCAGGATGGGTAAACAGGGCGTGGCATGTCAGAAGGGAGTGGCGCGGCAGTTAGCCGGCTGTTCCCACAGGCAGGGAGAACAGGAAAGGCAGAGTGCTCCCCCCCCCGCCCAAACGAACACCTCCTCTAATGGTGGTCTACTGCTAGTTCAGCTGCAATGGTGTACACCAGGCACAGTGTGCCCAGGAGCTGGTGGGGCTCATTGAGAGGGCTTTAAACTAGGTGAGAAGAGGGATGGGGCTGAAACAAGGCTTGTTAGAGTTGTGCCAGGGGTAACAATGGCAAGGCTGGGAGAGAAGGCAATGGCCCAACTGAAATGCATCTACACTAATGCACGCAGCATGGGTAACAAACAGGAGGAGCTGGAAGCCATCGTGCGGCAGGCAGGCTACAACTTGGTTGACATCACAGAAATATGGTGGGACCACTCTCATGATTGGAGTGCTGCAATGACTGGCTATAAGCTCTTCAGAAGGGACAGGCAGCACAGAAGGGGTGGTGGTGTGTCTATATTAGAGAGAGTTTTGATGTCGTGGAACTCAAGGCTAGGAATTATAAGGTTGAGTCCCTATGGATTAGGATCAGCCAACAAGGAAGGCCAACAAGGCAAGCATTCTGGTGGGGGTCTGTTATAGACTGCCGAACCAGGATGAGGAGACGGATGAGGAGTTCTACAGTAAGCTGACAAAAGTTGCTAAATCATCAGCGCTTGTTCCTGTGGGGGAGTTCAACTTCCAGGATATATCCTGGAAGCACAACACAGCCCAGAGAAAACAGTCTAGGAGGTTTCTGGAGAGCGTGGAAGATAGCTTCCTGACACAGCTGGTTAGTGAGCCTGCCAGGGGTGGTGTCCCGCTAGACCTTCTCTTCACAAACAGAAAAGGACTGGTGGGAGGTGTGATGGTCGGAAACTATCTTGGGCAGAGTGACCATGAAATGGTAGAATTCTTCATTCTTGGAGAAGCCAGGAAGGGGATGAGTAAAACCACTGTATTGGACTTCCAGAGGGCTGACTTTGAGCTGTTCAGGACACTGGTTGGTAGAGTCCCTTGGGAGGTGGTTCTGAAGGGCAGAGGAGTCCAGGAAGGCTGGGCGCTCTTCAAGAGGGAAATCTTAATGGAGCAAGAACGGTCTGTCGCCACGTGCCCAAAGACGAGCTGGCGGGGAAGAAGACCACCCTGGCTGAACAGAGAGTGGTGGCTTGAGCTTAGCAGGAAAAAGAGGGTTTGCAATCTTTGGAAAAGATGGTGGGCCACTCAGGAGGACTATAAGGATGTTGCGAGGCTGTGCAGGGACAAAAGTAGAAAGGCCAAAGCTCATCTGGAGCTCAATCTGGCTACTGCTGTCAAAGACAACAAAAAATGTTTTAACAAATACATTAATGCAAAACAGAGGACTAAGGAGAATTTCCAGCCTTTACTGGATGCGGGGGGGAACATAGTTACAAAAGATGAGGAAAAGGTGGAGGTGCTTAATGCCTTCTTTGCCTCAGTCTTTAGCGGTAAAACCAGTTGCTCTCTGGATATCCAGTACCCTGAGCTAGTGGAAGGGGACGGCTAGCAGAATGTGGCCCTCATTATCTAAGAGGAAATGGTTGGCGACCTGCTATGGCACTTGGATATACGCAAGTCAATGGGGCCAGATGGGATCCACCCGAGGATACTGAGAGAACTGGCAGAGGAGCTGGCCAAGCCGCTTTCCATCATTTATCAGCCATCCTGGCTATCGGGGGAGGACCCAGTTGACTGGCGGCTAGCAAACGTGACGCCCATCTGTAAGAAAGGCCGGAGGGCAGACCCGGGGAACTATAGGCCTGTCAGTTTGACCTCAGTGCCAGAGAAACTCATGGAGCTGACTACCTTGAGTGTCATCACGCAGCACTTGCAGGGCAAGCAGGTGATCAGGCCCAGTCAGCATGGGTTTATGAAAGGCAGGTCCTGCTTGACAAACCTGATCTGCTTCTATGACCAAGTGACACGCTTGGTGGATGAGGGAAAGGCTGTGGATGTGGCCTCCCTTGACATCAGCAAGGCTTTTGACACCGTTTCCCACAGCATTCTCCTCAAGAAACTGGCTGCACATAGCTTGGATTGGCATACGCTTCATTGGGTTAAAAACTGGCTGGATAGCAGGGCCCAAAGAGTCATGGTGAATGGAGTCAAATCCAGTTGGAGGCCAGTCACTAGTGGAGTCCCCCAGGGCTTGGTACTGGAACGAGTCCTCTTTAATATCTTTATCCATGATCTGGATGAGAGCACTGAGTGCACCCTCAGTATGTTTGCAGATGACAACAAGTTAGGTGCATGTGTCGATCTGCTCGAGGGTAGGAGGGTTCTGCAGGAGGATTTGGATAGGCTGGACCAATGGGCTGAGGTCAACTGTATGAAGTTCAACAAGGCCAAGTGCCAGGTCCTGCACCTGGGGCACAACAACCCCAAGCAGATCTACAGGCTGGGAGATGAGTAGTTGGAAAGCTGCCAGGCTGAGGACCTGGGAGTGATGGTGGATAGTCAGCTGAATATGAGCCAGCAGTGTGCTCAGGTGGCCAAGAAGGCCAACAGCATCCTGGCTTGCATAAGAAGCAGTGTGTCCATCAGGTCTAGGGAAGTGATTGTCCCCCTGTACTCGGCTCTGGTGAGGCCGGACCTCAAGTACTGTGTTCAGTTTTGGGCCCCTCGCTACAAGAAGGACATGGAGGTGCTTGAGTGAGTCCAGAGAAGGGTGACGAAGCTGGTGAGGGGCCTGGAGAACAAGTCCTACGAGGAGCAGCTGAGGGAGCTGGGCTTGTTCAGCCTGGAGAAAAGGAGCCTCAGGGGTGACCTTATTGTTCTTTATATGTACATTTGAGGAGGCTGTATCGAGGTGGGGGTTGGTCTATTCTCCCACGTGCCTGGTGACAGGATAAGGGGGAATGGGCTAAAGTTGCACCAGGGGCATTTTAGGTTGTATCTTAGGAAGAACTTTTTTACTGAGAGGGTTGGTAGGCATTGGAATGGGCTGCCCAGGGAAGTGGTGGAGTCACCATCTCTGGAGGTCTTTAGAAGACATTTAGATGTTGAACTTAGCAATATGGTGTAGTGGATGACTTGTTAGTGTTAGGTCAGAGGTTGGACTCAACGATCTTGAGGTCTCTTCCAACCTAGACAATTCTGTGGTTCTGTGATATCCCGAGATTTCAAGCATGTAGGTTTTTTTAATATTTTCTCCCTGAAATAAAATATAGGATTCTATGGAAATGTTTTGACTTCTTATATGATATCGAGCAAAAAGTGAAGACGACACCTCAGGATGAGATTCCAGCAGGTGATATGGCAAACAAAAGCTTGCTGGTAGCTAGAAAGCAAGAACTCTCACAGTCTGTGTTGGCTCATCCTGAGACCACAGGGTGATGACTTCAGTTAATTGCCCTTCACAGCTGCAAGTGCTACCCTAAATACAGAGTTCATGTTTCTTCTAAAGTAAGTCTTAGTTTCTAGTGTTTAGTTCACTCACCCTGGATATGAGATTGCTATTTGAAAAGCTGAAAATTCAATTTTCATCCTCACAATAATATGTCTTAATTAATATATTGCAGAATATATTGATAACCACCTGAGTCTGTTATTTCTCTCTCTTCTTGTAGCCTTGTCACAGGGACAAAAAAAATACAACAAGATTCACTGAGGACAGGAAAAATAGAAAAATATAAAGATGTTGTTTTTACAGCTACTCACCTTAAGGGTAGAGAGGGTCAATCTCAAGTCTCAAGTCTGAATGAGACAGTCACTGGATAAAACAAAAATAAACTGACAGTTCCAAGAACAGAACTGAATATTTCCATGTAATATCTATGGAGACTAAGTAATTCTGATTCTTTCTTACTGGAAGAGTGTATCTTGAATTATTCCTTCTGTGCAAACAGATTCTTCATTGTTAGTCCCTAGAACACTGGATGCATGCTGTGGGTACATATGGGCACAGGACTGTTCCTTTGACACCCTACTCAGGACAAGTTGGTCTTGGTTTTGATCTGGACTCCAGGTCAAAAGTCTTGAATGCTCAGCCTGGGGATTAATTACCTTTAGCTTCACCCACCAATCTAAGCAAATCTTAAAGCCTTTGTTTGTGGTAGCTCTTAGATATTTTTGTGAAATTGATCATTTTGGTAATTTTAGTTCTGATCAGGTTCAGCTGCATGAGACTTCTTAAGCAGTTTTGTACCTATCATAAACCTACTGTGCACATGTGCAGCAATTTAATTGTGACAAGTGTAAATATAAGAGTAAGGATCCCTGGATTAGTTAATAAATGACTAGGGGATTTTAGATCACAGTATTGGACCTAGGAAAAGAAAAAAAGAAAAAAAGAAAAAAAAAAAAAAGCTTAAAAAGCTTAAACCCTCTATTGGATTTGACTATTTATACCAGTGCAATTTGCAAGTGTATAGAAAATATTCAGACCATTTCAATGTAAGTAGTAGGGAACTAGAAAGACACAGCCCCTAACAATTTGTTTCAATGCCAGGACTCAGAATTCTAAGTCCTGTCTTGCGATATTTTTTCTAGTAAAAATTCAGAACTGTGGACTTAATAATAGTGGGTTTAAAAAAATCTTGTAGCAATAATAATTTCTGTGACAGTCCAAACACTGAAGAGCTTTTTGTGATTACAGTCACACAGCACTGAATCTTTCAGCATTTCTGTCACAGAGCTCTTAGTAAAATTCAAGCCAGCTACTTATCATTCAGTTCTTCAACTGGAAAACCATTAAACAATAAAGAGAAACATGAACAGGAAGAAGGATCTATACTTGCATGATCTCCCTTGCCAGGGAAATGACTCTTTGGCCTCTGAGTACTTGGCTTGCTAATGCTTTGCAGCTTTCATTTCTATACAATAAATTATGTGTCACAGCATCATGTGTAAATAGTGACAAATGATTTTTTTTTTAATTTTATTTTTTAACAATCATTGCGTGTAACATCTTAGAAAAAGTGATATTAGGATCTGATTTTAAAATTCTGCTGAAGTTACTAATTTACAATTCAAGATTTCTCTCCAGATCTTGGGCATTTCACAGAAGAGAGGAAGGGAAATAAAGGCAAAGGAAAACAAACAAACAAACACACCAATACAAAGTAACTCCTTACGTTATTTCCTCCTCCCTATCTTTAAAATAAACAAACAAATATATATAAAATATATATATATATTTAAGAATCCCTAAATTGTTAGATTTGTTTTGGGATTTTTTTTTTCTTATGTTTTACAGATGAATTTACAGAAGCATTCAAGCCTAGAAAATACTGTTTCTTTCTCTGTTAACTTGTGTACATTAATCTTTGTTTAAGGCTATTGCCTGACATGTTGTGCCTTAAACCCTGGGAATGCCACATACAGAATTAAATCCATAGGTTGTCATAGCATAACACCAGAGTTGATAATGTTGTTTATTGTATTACAATTTAAAATGTATTAATATTAATGAGGCATTTTTATGTATTAATTGGATTGTGTTAATGTAAATGGTATTATAATGACTTGCATTTTTATTAGAAGTTTTTAATTAAGCTAACAGTGCATCCTGAAGTCTATGTATGATTTATTCCCTTTTGCCCATAAAAGATGTTGAGTATAATATTGCCTATTCTCTCTGTCTTTCTCTTTTGTTATTTTCAGAATGTGTATAAAACATATGTTTTAGAATGTAATATTTATATTTAAATATTTATCCTCTATATGTTCCTTTATTATAAGGGGCCCTTTTTTCTGGTATTAACTGTTCTGTAGCATACATGTCTTTAATACAGAATTAGGAACAAAAATTAACAAAAACTTTGTATTTTGGTGCAGGATGCTTCTGCCTTCTATTCTTCCAGGTATTACTGTGCTGAGTACTTGGATGAAGTCTGATTTTAGGAACTGTATTTTTGTGTCATTTCTCCAAGTACAGTTTATGATATACTTTGCATTGGTGAAGTTTCTCAAAACTGCATAGGGAACAATACAAAAAATAATAATTCTGAAGTCACTAAGGGTGCAATTTGTTTCACTTAAATTTAGCTATATTAGGTAGTACGTAACTACCTAATATAGCTAAAGAGATATGATAAAAGTAGTTTGACATGATAAAGTAGTTTGCATGACTCAGGTGCTGCCATGGGTGGATACAGGATTTTAAGTGCAGGCTGGGGAACTAAGGAAGTATTCACCTCAATGTAATGGCTGACCAAGATATTGACAGTTTATGGATAAAGTTCAGGAAAGAGACTAATACAGATGACACGATGGTGGGTATTTTCCAAAGACCACATGATCAAGAAGAAAAACAGATGGAGACTTTTTTCAACAACCAGAAGTCTCACATTTCTAGGCCTTAGTTGTCCCAAGGAACTATAATAATCCTGACATCTGTTAAAAGGGTACCATGACTAGGGATTCTCTGGAGCATATTTAAAAAAAAAATAAAAAAAATAAAAAAATAAAAAAGTTGTAGATTAGATGCAGGTCACTGATGTGGCAATGGTCACATTAGCCAACATTGTCAATTGACAATGGTCACAATGGCCAACTAAGGAGGTTGCTAAACTGGATGTGTTACTCACAGATGAGGATAATTTACTTAGTGTATGAAGACTGTTGGCAGTCTTGGCAGCACCAACTATGAGTCAAGGGTCTAGTGACAAAGTATGTATGGAAGGCTAAGGTAGCACCTACTTTGCCCTGATCTTTACTGGCAAGTTTTACCCTCAGACCTTGTAGGTTATTGGTTCTAGTGTTAGATTCTAGAAGAGTGAAACATTAACATGGGAAAAAAAGGATGTAGTTGAGAACTGCTGAGTTGTATTTTACATGTATTGAACTTAAATATTCATCCTTGAAACAAGATGGGGTGCATTCTAGGGTGGTGAGGAAGCTGAAAAACGCCATTGAAAGGATGTGAGTCTTTCAGTTTTTGATCATGGAGACTGGAGGACGTTCCTGATGATGGGAAAAATGTAAATATCATATATGCATTTAACAGGACAAAGCTATGAGAAGCTACAGTCAGGTCAACCTAACCTCAGTCCGTAGGAAAATCATAAAGCAAATATTTTAAAAGCCATTTCCAAGGATCTGAAGGAAAAGAGAGATGGTTTAAACAAATCAAAATGGTGTGTGACAAGCATGATGTCTTTCAGTGACAACATAACTGTTCTTGTGTATAAAATGAGAGGAGTGGATGTTGTATAATTTGACTTAGCAAGGTCTCCTGTAACAACTTTAGAGCCAACGTAGTGAAATAAGGTACACAGAAAGTGGCTTGGCAATAGGCTTTAAGGGAGTGGTGAATGACAATATTAATTAATCTTTTTCATGGGTCAATACAAAGTTCAATGTTGTTTAATGTCTTTATTAATGTTAAGTTATTAAATTTATTAATTTAGTTTATTAATTTGTTTATTAATGTTAAGTTAATAATTTTATTACCTGTGAGATGGAGTGAATTTTTTTTGCAGTTTTAAGGATGAAGAAAAACTTGTCAAAATGGTCCATACACTGAAAGGCAGGACTGCTGTTAAGAAAGACCTGGCAGCCTGGAGAAGCAGGATGACAGGAACATCATGAAGTCCTGGAACATCATGGAAAACCCTACACCTGGGGAGGAATAAGCCTATGCAACAATAAAGCCTGTGGGCCAAAAACACTAGAAAGCAGCTTTTCAGAGAAGGAAATGACCCTATCAAAACATGTCAACAGTGTACCCCTGCATATAAAAGGCCAATCACATCCTGACCTAAAATGGCAGAAGTGCAGCCAAAAGGTCAAAGGGAGTCATTATTGTCTCTTATTCAACATGTCTAGAAGATTGTTCACAGCTTGGGATTCTGCAGTACAAGAAAGGCATTAACATGCCAGACTGAGTCCAACAAAGAACCGCCAAGATGTCTGGAGCTGGAGTACAAGATGAACAAATAGAACCAGAAAGAACAGCAGACAAGATTAAATGAAGATCTTATTGCTGTCTTTAATTATTTGATAGGAAAGTATAGCAGGGACAGAGTTCTTAGGGGTAATCAATGGTGAGATATGAGTCAAGGAGTACAACCTTTAGGAGACAATATTACAATTAGGCATTGGAAAAAAAAAAAAAAAAAAGCAAAGGATAATTTACTCTTGTAAGTAAAATGGCAAAAGGAATTGATCATATATGAATGCAGCTAGGCATGTACATCTCTTGTTGGTGCCTAAGAGGAGTAAGTGGCTGGTTTTTGGTTTTTACTTCAATGGGAGACAATGTGAGACAACACAGAAATCCAATCTGACACCTTTCTGAATCTCTAAGTGGGGAAAAATTTCTGTAGACCATAAATATATGTATTTGTGAAGGAGATGAAAATCTCCGACCCTCACAGGGCTAAAATGAAATGTTGAAACCAATTTTAAAAACAGAATTAATGTCTTTCTTCACCTTATGCCCCTCTGTAAATTATGATAAGTGATGACTAATATAGATCATCTCTTTTACAAGGAACTGTAAGAATTTTTGGAGCTCAAAGTCCTTACAGAATGAATCCTGAATAAATGAAACCTTACTGTGTCTCATATCTACAGAAAACAGAAAGATCATTGAGGGTAAATATTCAATTTTTATAAACTGTGAAGAAATATCTGGAAATAGCTTTCTGGAAAAAACAGTCTTTCTTCATTGACTGGAGGTAGACTTAATAACTAGTTATGCCCAACTGCTAGACAAATTGTTTAGATAACATAAATCCTAATCCTCAAAGCTTTCTGCTGCTGTTGATTGACTACATATATGACAGTCTTTCACTTGTAAGTGTAAGAGATGTAAGACTACTGGTATAATCTACCAGTGAAGGAAAATGTAATACTATCACAGCAGGAGACAAATTTCCCTTTAAGTGTTGATATATAGATACTAAAGAAAAATTACACAGGGTTTTTGGATTTCAAAGTACTCAGCTATTACCTATACTCTTCATTTCATAAATGACTTATCTATACTAGAGAATATTTGCCAGATGTAGCATATGTACCCTGGTCAGAGCACTCCTTCATTCTGAACTCTTACTACATCTAAGCCATCTATCTGACTGCAGAGTTCTAAAAATTAGATTATAGTATTTATGACTTACTTTCTTGACAGTTCTGTGCCATGTTGGCATGCATGTGATCAATTCTTTGCTAAGTGAACAGATGATTCTACTTGGTGTTAAATATTTAGTAGTCCATAAAGGTAGCGTATTTCAGCATGATTGCTATGAACATGAACCTTTAATTGTAAATTAATTTCAAATATATTTTTCCCCTTTAAAAAGAGATAAACAAATGTAGGTAAACAGGGAAGCAATAAAAATAAAATGAAGAATCTATTGATTAAGTTTTCTGCTTTCTTGTAATGTTTGCTTTGATTTGTGGCATACAACAGGCAAAGTGAAAGTGAAGTAACTATTTCAATTGCTAAAATAAAACTGAATTACAATGAATAATTGTAGCAGTTGGCTCTATTGTTACCTATGTAAGACATAAAGTTGGGGACAAAAGAGGGGAGGGGAGAGAAGGGGAGGGGAGGAGACAGAATGGAACAGAACGATTTCCTGTTGGTCCTTGAGTTTTTTCATTCATCTTGAATGTGAATGAGAAATGTTTTCTAACATTTTGTTTGTTTTGACAGTAAAGCTGCTAGTTTCTTCAATTAAGAATATCCTCCAGCAGAATGGGAAAATTAGTTCTATATTTTCTCTTCTGTTGCTGTCAGGGCACTCAGTAGCTATTTTGATGTCTGCTTTCAAGAAAGTTTTTTGATAGAAAGTTTGATCTGACAGTAAACACAACTAATAATTCCAAAATTCTGAAGAATATACATGTAATTGAAAATACGAAGTGAAGGTAAGTGGCTATGGAAAATTAACTGAGGTTCAATGAGGGTTCCCAAACTTTTGGTAGTGGTCTGGCCTAAAACAGGCAAAAAATAAAATTACCCTTACGGCATTTGGGAGCAAGAAATCTCATTATAGCAAGCAAGCTAGGGGTGTACAAGAAGCTGGAAGGGAACATAGCTGTTGCAGGAAGCACGGCCGAATACACGACAGACACCAGTATGGTCAGATCATGCTCCATTTTATTACCCGAATAGCCTAGCTTTTATAGTGAACTAAACAAAGGCAAATAGTGTCTCACACAAGATTATCAGTCAAAAGCACTCAGACAAGCAACTACAAGAAAACAACCCCACCTGCAAGAAAACAACCCCCTTGTGATTAGCAGTCACGTAGACCTTGTCCTTGAAGCCAGCTGCTGGCAACAGTATTTTCTAAATTCCTCAATTGGGCAATGTGGGAAGATTGTCATGGGAACTTCTCATAGTTGCCCTGGTAGCTTGGTTTGCTCAGCTGTAGCAAGCCGTGGGATCTTTGCTGTTTCAAAAATCCCTCAACACATAGCTAAGATAGGTGACCCAAACTGATCAAAGAGATATTCCATACTATATGCTGTCATGCTTATAAAAACTGTGTGTGTGTGGGCGGGGGGGAGAGAGAGAAAGAGAAGGAGAGGGAGATGTTCAGAGTGTTATCATTTGTCTTCCCAAGAAGCCATTACACGTGATGAGCCCTGCTTTCCTGGAAGTGACTGAACACCCGCCTGCTGATGGGAAGTAGTGAATTAATTCCTTGTGTTGCTTTTCTTGCACATGCGGCTTTTGCTTTACCTAGTAAAATGACTTTATTTCCACCCATGAGCTCTCACAATTTTACTTTCCTGATTCTGTCCCCCATCCCACTGTGGGGTGAGTGAGCGAGCATCTCTGTGGTACTTCCTTGCCTGCCAGACTAAACTACAATGATGGGCTATTTTGGCTTTAAAATTTTGCTATATCCCTTAACACACAGTAACTCCCTAACTGCTAAGATGCTGTAATATGATCAATGCTTTGGAGAAATAAGAGAAAATGAAACCAGCTCTGTGAGAACAAACAATTTTTAAAGAATGTTTTTGTTTTGTTTTGTGTTTTTATTTTTATTTATTTTATTTTTTTATTACTTTTGAGGTTAATCATGACATTTAAGATAAGAAATGTTCCAGCAGTGGGATCCTTTAATCTCTTATAAAAATAATGATTATATGAACTTTTTTCTTTCTTTCTTTCATGATCAGAAAAGAAATAACGGTGTATTTGAAACTGTGCAAAAGTCTGACATCCTATATGTTCACTGAAATGGAGAGAAGACCTGATCAAATTACTTGATACTGTTTAATTATCTTATGAACTTATTATCTGTTGCTTTCTTAAAATTTTAAACAATTTATTAAGTTACGTTGTTTTTTACAGTTTTTAGCAGATGAACATCTTCTAAGGTCAGTAAGGTATATTAAATTATTTAGTCAGACTGCCTATACAGAATAGGTCATAGAATTGTTCAAATATTTATCCCCACACATTGTGATTGAGCTTAAAATTCTTTCCAAAAAGGCACCTATTCTTGACTTGAAGATTTCAATACAGGAGTTCCCTTTACTGATTGGTGAAAAATTCACTTATTATTTAAAATAGAGTAAAACAATTCTTGTGAATTTGTTTTATTTATGGTCTATTATCTCACGTTTATTGTGAATATTAGCCATTTCGACGCTACTAATGTGGGCAGCTGAGCTATGTGTTTTTATGTTTGACTGATTAACTTAAATATTTTACAAGTGAAAAGTAACTCTTTACAGGAAGAACTATCTCCTTCCTTCCTTCCTTCCTTCCTTCCTTCCTTCCTTCCTTCCTTCCTTCCTTCCTTCCTTCCTTCCTTCCTTCCTTCCTTCCTTCCTTCCTTCCTTCCTTCCTTCCTTCCTTCTTTTTCTTCCTTTTCTTCCTTTTTTTTTTCCCCCTATCACTCCAAAACTCTAAGTAATTTATGTGCTTTATTTTCTCTTTGTATAGAATGGATCTGAATGCCTTTTTTGAAACTGAAGGTGGCTCTGAAGGAAAAGGAGATATGCAACTCCTGTTTCACATGTGCCCCAGTTACCCAAGACTCCAAAATGCAACTCCTTAAGGCACTGTCTGACAACCCAGAACAGCAGCTCCAAAACTGAGGTTTACCTGAGAGAGAGATTTTTACGTGTGGGCACAAAACAGGAAAGCTGAGGACTTTGATGTCTAAATAGGTAACATCAGTCAGAACTTGGTTTTGGCATACTTCAGAGGGTTTTGAATTATCACTAGGCCTGTAATAAGAAAAAAGAAAGTCAATTATGTAATGAAATGATAAATATCTGCTTCTTACCATCAAATAGACTTGGCAAAACAAGGGCACTTACAGCTTGGACACAATGTGAAGAGCCCAGTCCTGTGAGGGAGCAGTAATGGCAGACTGCTCCATGAGAGAAGGTGAGCTGGGATCCAAAGGTGACAAGAAGCAGGCAGTGCAGTGGCCTCACTGGCAAGGAGTCAAGAAATTAAATTAGCAAAACTGGAGCTGGATCAGGTCCAGAGACAGTTATCAGTATCAGGTATAAACCGGTGATTATTGAGCAGGTCCATCATGATGAAGCCAGGAAGCCAAGTCATTAACTGAGGTATGGGGTCAGGGTCAAGGGGTTAGAAGATGGGGCATAGATCACATCTGTGGTGTAACACAGACAGGCCCAAACAAGAGATCCTCAACTTCATCCAGCTCCCAAGGGAAAGGAGGGAAAGGCCTTCATTTCAAGATCGCTTGTTTCCACAACAGTTCCTATCAGCAAGGAAGCTGACCTTAGATTTAACCAGACAAACTCCTAGGAGAACCTGCACTCACCCTGGCGAATGCTGTTAAATTCTGGTCAAACTGAAGCTCAGAATCCTAATTTCACCAGGGTCATAAACAGCAATTCAGATTATTGAACTCCAATCCTGCCTCAATTTCTTGCATCAAGACTCATTAAAGTGCCACAATTATTCTCAAAGTTCCCTAAACATCTGAAGTTAGTCACTAGCACACAAACGCACATTGCTAATAATGGATTACACTCTAATTCTCAATTCCTTTTTTTATTTTTTAATGTGGAGATCAGGTATGTAGTCAGAAAAGGTTGTTCATGTAAGAGGATTGCCAACATGATTACCCTGAAACATCATGATTCAAAATAAAAAAATATAAGCAATCAAAGGAATAATTTTATCAGAATGTGAGATATGTTCATCTGATTCGTGTCAGTATGGAACAATGCTAGGGCTGCATTGTATGATGAATGTGACCTTCTGTTTTATATACCCTTGTATAACCACAAGTCTAAGAAAAACAGAGTGGGTAATGTATATAGTTCTTGTATCTTGCAAAGGAATGTTTTAGCAATTCGTGTCAATAGAGAGCTTGAAGGGAGATGTATTTGTAGACTTTTCCTTGAAGTCTCTGATATCTGGGGGGTTTCAGAATAACTGCTAACTATTATGACTATTGCATGGAACACTATGCAAGTCTCTGATATCTGGCCAGGAGATTAAGAAGACGGGGAGAGCTGAAGAACAACTAAAAGACAAAGCTTGCAGGGGACGTTGCACAAGTCTCTGACATACAGCCAAGTTGGACAAAGGAGAAGGACAAGAGGGAGGAAGACTATGAGCCTTCAGCACGAGAGACCCCCAGAGACCCCCAGAGGTACCACCGGAGACTGATACGCATGCTCCAGTAGGAGGGTTTGGATTCTGGAAACTAATTATAATAACCCTAGTTTTTTTAGAAGTAGTAATGAATATGTATTAGTCTAGGAGCATAAAAATCAGCTGCTTGATATAACTGGTGTGTGTCTTGGTGGAGCAGAAATACCCAGCGCTGTTTGCTTACCTCTATTCCTTTAATAAATTGTAAACTTATCTATAGTCCTATTTTGAAGACTGAGCCATTTATTAGAAGGACACTCACTCCCACTGTACTTTTTTTTCCTTTCCACTGAATGTGTGAACGTGTAGGTGATGAACATGAAACAAATACAAGAATAATTTTGAAAAAGTGCAGTTAGTGTTTCAGGTAATAGAATAACTGAAAAAAAAAATAATAATGAAGGCTCAATTTAGGCACATATATACTAATTATTTCTGAAAACAGGTAATTAGTTGTGATTACATGTTATATTCCATTGGCTCGTGTGTGAATGTAGGTTCTTAATTTTAAGCTTTTTGAATGTTTTGGTATTAGTGATTTATTCCAGCTCAGAAAAAGAAAACTGTGACAAAAAAAGATAAAACTGTACGTCCTATTTCAACCATAGATAGTTAACAACAACAACAGGAAAACATTAAGTGTAAATTACTTGACAGCAAATTTCACAGCAGCAAGTTCATTTTTTCCACTCTTCTGACAGGTATTTTGATTGTATCTCTATCTCACACAATTTCAGAGCAAACTAGAGATACAGAAACACTTCATAAGAAGGAGGAAGAATTCTAGTTTCTAAACAAACATTTAAATGAAAACTTGGTGACAGGAAAGCTCAAATTGCTCCTTTGAAACTAAAACAATGATGGGGCATTATGTCAGAAACAGATGAATATGAAAGACTAAAACGATCTCCATCACACATGTAAGTATAGAAGCCCCACCTCTGTAGAAGCATACATGCTTGTAATTGTGACTATTTTTGTTGTCACAGAGAACATTAGTAGAGCTGATCACTCCCCAACTTTTATAAAAGAGAACAAAGAAAATAAAAAAGAGAAGGGGGAAAAAAAGAGTGATGAATAAGCTTCCTAAAATTGTTAATTCAGTTGTTGTTATTTACAAGTACTAAATAACTGCCAGTTTAACATCTGGATATTAGCTAAGACTTGAAACAAACAAACAACAACAACAACAAAATGGAATTTGGAAGCTATGTCTTATTGCATTGTCATCTTCTATTTTACACAAGGACAGGGGAATTCTATGAAAGTTATCAGAATATAATGATTGCCATTACTACTATCTGGATAGATCCTCTGCTTGATCGTAAATTAAATATAATTCATAACTGCATTCTGTACAGTTCTTCCTCATCATTCTTATTTTCTCTGTAGCTCCATTAGATACTAGGAAAGCAAATTAGTGTACTCTTCAATATTCCTAAAACAATGGTTGTTTCATCAGTAATTGGCACCATGGCCAATTTTTTAGGTTCAAAAGTCACAACCTAATTCTCATGCCGTTTTTTCTATTTTTTTCCTTCTCCTTTTTTTTTTTTTTTTTTTTTTATTGTTTGAATGTAACAAACTGCAAATATTTATTTACAAAATTATATAGAGCTAATTGCTTCTGCTATTCAGTTACACAACGTATAATCTTTTTATTTCTCGGTTCATGAGAGTTCATACAAACTGCATATACTTTGAATGTGAATTCAGAACAACCATTTAAACACACTGCAAAAATGAAACATTTGATACCTGAATGTTTTATGCTTGAAAAAAATAACCTATTGTTTATGTGAAAGTAATATACTAAAAACTGGTCCAAGGATGCCTCACATGGTGAAGTGTTGAAATCTTGTTATACCCTGTCATACCTTGTTCCATTCAAGCATGACAGATGTATAATTTCAGCAAAAAATATAGTAAGTCATGACCTTCAAGATACATGGTACAGAGTTTCTACATTCCTATTGCATAAAACTTCACTCTGGAAATGATTTATCTCAGAGAAATTCAAAGATAACCAAACAAAAACAAAACCAAACAATAACAACAGCAATAATACCAACAACAATACATCTACAACAACAACAAGTTGTGAGTTTATATGTTTTGGTGGTTTTACCAAGTTGGTCAGACGAACTCCAACAAAACCACTGTCTCATTCCCCTTCGTCAAAGGGAAATGAAGAGAAAATGCAATGAAAAGGGCCCAAGGGTTGAGATAAGGAAAGCGAGACTCAACAATTATCATCACGGGCAAAACAGGCTCAGCATAGGGAGATTTAAATAATTTATTGCCTATTACTAACAAGCTAGAGCAGTGAGAAACAAAAAACAAACAGAAAGCACCTTCCCCCAGTCCACATTCTTCAACCTCCTCCCCTCAAGTGGTGCAGAGGAATGGAGAATGGGGTCTGTGGTCAGTGTGTAATGCTTCATCCCCGCCATTTCTCAATGGTCGCACTCTGCCCATGCTCTAGTGTTAGGTCCCTCCCATGGGATACTGTCCTTACCAAAATGGTTCTGCATAGGCTTCCCACAGGCAGCAGCTCTTCGAGAACTGCTCCAGCATGGGTCCATATCACAGGGGCCATCTATCAGTAGCAAACTGCTCCAGCACAGGTCCCCCATGGGCAGCAGCTCCCCCCAGACTTCCTACTCCTGCGTGGGCTCCTCTCCACAGGCTGCAGATCCAGCTCAGGGACTGCTCCTGTGGGGGCTCTCCACAGGCTGCAGCCTTGTCCAGGCCACATGCACCTGCTCCACTGGGGGCTCCTCCATGGGCTGCAGCGTGGAGATCTGCTCCACCGTGGGACCCATGGGCTGCAGGGGGACAGCCTGCTCCACCAGGGGCCTCTGCACAGGCCATGGGGGAACTTCTGCTCCATGGCTGGAGCACCTCATGCTCTCCTTCTTCACTGACCTTGGGGTCTTCAGGGCTGGTTCTCACTCGTCATTCCTCTCTCACAATTGTTTCATTCTGCTTCAATCTTTCTTCAATCTGCTCTCACAGAGGCACAACCAGTGTTGCTCACTGTCTCAGCTCTGGCCAGCTGTGGGTCCCTTTTGGAGCCAGCTGGAGCTGGTTCTGATTTGACATGGGGAAGCTTCTGCTCACAGAAGCTTCCTTCTGCAGCCTTCCTGCTACCAAAACCTTGCCAGATAAACCCAACACACAAGTACAGTGTAAATGGCCAATAACTTAGTCTGAGTTCCCTTACAGAGTGTTCTGTTCTGTTCCAAGACAGCAATAAGTCTAAATATATATATACACAAAAGTGTGTGTGTGTGCATGTGAGTGCATGTGTCTGATTGTCTTTAATGGCAGTAGTAATATTTTTATGAAACATATCCAATGTTGGTCAACAGGTATTGAATCTACCATCTTTTCTCCATTAAAAAATCTACCCTGGAACCACTACTCTCTAGTTTTGAAGGAAAGTCTATTTATGAGGACTTGTAAAATAATATTTTATTTTTACCAATACAAGATTGCAGTAATCCAAGCCTCATTGAGTGCCTTCATTGCAATATGGGTTTAAGATAAATAGGAGTACATTTTTTTTTTTCCCTATGTTGTATGAGCATGTCTTCTTTTCACAGTTATAATGTCTAAAACAACATTATTCTCTGCTAATCATAAATTTTCTGGAACTGACATGAGTTGACCAACAGGTTTTGAACCAAATGAAGAGGAAAATATTTTCACTTATTCCTTTTAACTTAACAGTTACCTGTGGTGAATAGCGGTCTTCTTCAAAGAACAATACTTATGTGCATAATGATAACAGAATGCAGCTACTTTTAAATTACTTGCCCTTTGTCTACCACAATTTGAAAAGAGAAAAATAGGTTTATCTTTTTCTTTCAGGTAGGGCTATGTGCCCTTTTCCACAATACACGCTTTTCAAGATGTACCAAACACATTGCATAATTGGCATACGTTTCCCTCAGTAGGCATCACAGTGAGAAAAAGCATGTGAGAATGCAGTATTTGGCTAAGTCATGAAATACTGCTTTTTGAAATAAATTGCATAAAATAAATAGCAAGAAATGTTAAATTTCTCAGGGTATGCATTCCCTTCTAGTGAAAGCTAGAACAATAAAAGCTTATATCTTATGTACCCCTTGCTATGTAAGGGCACAATGAATTAACAACATTGTATAATACATTTTAATATAGTTTACAAAAAAAAAAAACCAACAAGACAGAGATTGTTACAAAGACAAGAACACAAATGATTCTGTATACTGCACTCGAAAGATATATTCTATCTCTCCTTTGCCATTTTCCATCTTCTCAATCTCAATGCATGCTTCATCATTGAAGTTTATTTGTCTGCTTCTATCATAGAGAAAGCTGCAGTGGCATGGTATGGAACAGTGGGCACATACATTGCTCACAAGTAAACTATATTTACTCTAATATTTTTAGAAAAAATATATACTATATATAAAGTAATTTCTTCAATATTAGGATAAATTCTTTTGAGAATATAAGTTTATCTCTGAACTAACATCTCAAGTTATATGATATAATTCCCAAGCTCAGAAGCTCAGAATCTGAAGATATGTAAGGGTTAACTTATAAGTCGTTGTGTAGAACCACTTTTCGGGGTTTTGTTTTTCAAATGTCAGTAATAATTCATTGTTAAAAAAAAAAAAAAAAAGAAAAAAATAAAAGTTTATTTAAATGAGAAGCCCACATATGCCTGCCTTGTAAGATTTTGCATTTCTCAAACTTGGTTAAGCATTTTCTGTACTGTTTTCTGTCCTGGATAATCAAAAGGAAGATTCTTTTGATTGTTCTTGTAATTTCATGTGGATCTCAGAACAAACAAAAATTAATTTTACTTCCCAATTTCCTATTTTTAGTTCCTTATTTAGGTGGCAGAGACATATGAACTACCTAAATAATGCTTTGCTGTTAACTTTACTTAATATGCCAAATCAGTTTAATTACAGTTTCTATAAATAATCCATGGAAAATACTTCCCTGAACAGAATGCACTTTTCCTTCTGTATGTGGCACATTTTAATACTTAAAAGCATTAGAACAGATGTTAGGTGCCTCCTAAACTTGTTTTCAGTTTTCTTTTATTTATATGTTAATGAGAATTTAATTACTTCATGAATACTTAAACAACCTGAGGGTGCCTGATATCATTAGCTGGAACATGACAAGCACCTCAAGTGACCACATGGGAAGACTAAAATTGCTTTTAGTTTAGTCGAAGACAGAAAGATGAATTCATTTCACCCCCTACTATGACACACAAAACACCTGACACACAAAACTGAATAGTGGGCACTGCTTATCCACTTCAGCAAGACAAAAAGTATCTGTGGAAGGAATGTACACATAAATACATAAATTGTTTCCTTTTCAATTTGCTTCTCTATCCTTTAATAAAGAATCTATGAATGTTGGTTACTGCATCTTATTTTTTCTTAATAATGTTTTAGGGCAATATTGTTTTCTGTCATGTAAATTTCCTTGTTCAGAGCTTGTAGAATTATGCACAACTTAGACATGCCCTGCAGTGATTAAATTATCCAGGACAGAAAACAGTACAGAAAATGCTTAACCAAGTCTGTCAGGAAACTTTTTGTAATGCAAATATTATATGTGGGTGTTCCAAAGTAACAGATAGGCATTGACTCTGACCCATGTAAATAATCAAGGAAAACAGGAGATAAAATGATAATCATGGAGTAGGATTATTAAATCTATTATTAGTAACAGACTGCAACCTACATACTGTGTTCAGTTTTGGGCCCACACTACAAGAAGGACATTAAGGCCCTGGAACATGTCCAGAGGACTACAAAGCTGGTGAAGGACCTGGAACGCAAGTCCTGTGAGGAGCAGCTGAGGAAACTGGGGTTGTTTAGTCTGGTGGAGGCTCCTTATTACTCTATACAACTACTTGAAAGGAAGGTGTGGGGAGCTGGGGGTCAGCCTCTTCTTGCAGATAACTAGTGATAGGACTAGAGGGAATGGCCTCAAGTTGCACCACAGAAGGTTCAGGTTGGAAATTAAAAGACATTTCTTCTCAGAAAGAGCAGTCAGGCATTGGAAGGGGTTGGCCAGTGGAGTCACCATCCCTGGGGGAGTTTAAGGAAATGCTGGATGTGGTGCTTAGGAGATGGTTTAGTGGGTGATATTGGTGGTAAGGGGATGGTTGGACCAGATGTTCTTGGAGGTGTTTTCCAACCTTATTGATTCTATGATTCTGTGATTTTCTGCATGTCGTATTTGTGGTCAGACAATGAATTTACTGTTGTGTAGTACACACGAAGAAAATAGTGTTTCTGAATTGTGTAAGACACCACTCTTACATTGTTCATATGGTTCACTTTCTCAAAAAAAAAAAAAAAAAAAAAAAAAAGCAACAACGAAACCAAGAAAACAAACAAATAAACAAACAAAATTCCCAGTCTATGGGAGGACTATCTTTGGAAAAAATTAATTTTATTTTGATTCTGATCATGTAGATACTCCCTCTTCAATAACTTTTACTTCTGTAAATACTGAAAAGAAGAGCATGTCTTAATGCAGACACTTTTTAAATCATAAGATACGGTTTTGCATCTTACAAGAAGAAACATGTTTTTTATTATTCGCAGTATCGTATATCCACTAATATTCAGTACTAAAATAAGTCAAAACTGTAGCTCCTGTAGCTCAACTAAACACGACAACAAGGTTGTAAATAAAAATAATATTCAAGTTCCTAGATTGAACACTTTGTCTAATTTGTTATCTCTCTTGGCTAGGCACGAAATGGAAAGTAAGAGCAGCTACGAACAAAAAAATAACCCAGAGTAAGATGAAGAGGATAGACCACAACACACTGTAAGAATGATGATTTTACACATAAAAGAGTGCAACTCCTTTCTGAATGTAAAACTCTTGCCCTGAGGTAGTCATATTTGTCAGAGTTAACATGCAAGCAGCAAGTATCTCACTGACCTTTCTAGTTTTGTAACAATATTATCCTTTTAACTCTGATGTCTGAAAAATGTTTGCAGTATATTAGATACAAAAATGATTTCCTTGATAATCACACATGTCCAAGTTAAAGCAGTAAAGCTTTAGTTTGCATTTGCTACTTTTTTCCCCGTATCATTTATTTCCTGCTGTACAGTCATTGCTATCACTTATCCATGTACCAGTGAAATTTTTTATTAGTTAGGCCCTAGGATCTAGGACAGTGAAATACAAGGCCAAGCACAATAGGTGCAACATGCCTTCAACATAGCCTATAAGGACCAAGAATAAGAGCCTAAACTTGAAAAAGAAAAAAAAAAAAAAGATAATCAGAAGAACACAGTCCAATGAAAACTTCTCTCACATAGCTCCTTCATGTCTGATCCAAGGCTGCACAACACCGTATAAGCTGGCATTGAATACCAGTAGCTAGCCTGTGACAAAGGTCCTGGTGTGTTCTTGGTTGTTTTCCTGAATTATATTTTATCCGTTATTTTATCAAGTTATCAGTTATTTTATCAGTTATTTTATCAATTACATTTTATGGTTATTCAGATGCTTCTATATGGTAATAATAAGAAAGCACATGCACATGCACATGCATATGAACATGAAGTCTAGGGTTGGCTACCACCTCAGCAACGTTTGGTCTGGGGGAAGGGGATCACTCTCAAAAGCACAAAAGGAGCCAGAGTTACTCTGCCTTTGCTTCATGTCTTTGTGTTGTCAGGACAGAAGGGGTGATAGATATAAGGCATCTTTCAGAAGTAGCATGGAGATTTGGTCCTGATAATCAAACCACTTCAAACCTTTAAGGGAAAATTTTGAGCAGCCAGACCAAGCAGAAGTCTTCAAATATAAACATTATTTTACTGCAGTTACAAAACGAGAGAGATCTTTTTTCATCGAGCCAGAAACAGTGTGCGTTTATAAATCTCTTACCATCTCTACTTACTGTGCAACATGAAGTGTTCCATGAGGCATTGGTGTTTCAGGCTGGGTATTTAGAAAAGATTTTCAACTTCAAAGCTTTGTCCTCTTAAAGTGCAAAAATATAACACTACAAGCAAAATTATGTTGGTAGGATTTGTTTGATCAAATGTAGTGCTAATCAACCACAATCCCCCAGCAACTGACAAGGAGAAATAGGCACTTGTGGGATAATATGGCTGCCAAAATAGAGGTTGCTGGAGTGATTTAAAGTTCTCAACATTTCCCACCCATCCTAAAACTTTACTTCTGAAGCATACAGCTCTCCCATACGTTCCCTACATTATCTTAATAATATTGAGATGTGACTGATACCATGAGATACTTCTAATGGCACTAAACACCTATGCAGGGGCAATCAGACAAGATCAAAGTGCCTAAAATGTCTATATTTAGATGACTCAGTCACGTTAGTTCACACCAAATGATGTCAGTTCCCGCTCATTGACAAGACCAGCCAACTGAGGGGATACCTTCGGTTCATTCACCAGTTGGTCCTTCAAAGAGGTGGACAAGGGAGCCTTACAGAAGCTATGTCTTTCTTATCAACAAGTACAGGATACGTCAGATCAACTCCACATCTGCTAGGAAGAAGGTAAGCTTTGGGTGAGTGACATTTGACCAGATCTATGTGTTGCTGTAGAATCCAGGTACTGATCTTTGGTGAGGTCAGGCTGGAACTTTCTTTTAGAATGCTTTCTTCTCTCCTCTCCCCTACCACATCAGTCACCCTTTGTAAAAAAAAAAAAATAAAATAAAATAAAATTGAATGTGCTATGCAGACCTAACTTCTTCTTTCCAGCCAGTGCTTTTCTTGTGTGTGTCTCAGAGGGCAGAGATCCTCACTTTCCGTTCCCCTTTGCTTCTTATTGTCTTCCAAACAGCTTGTCTCCTTTATTTTGCCATTGAACAAGGTTAGTTGTCTAAATAAATTAAATAGTTTAAATAAGATAAATATTACATAAATTGATTACATCTTTGTAATGAATGTTATTTTAGCTGGTATTAGGGACTAAACAGGAATCTCCAGGGTAAAATCAACATGGTCAAGAAAATACAGCAGTGTTCTGTTTATATGTCTGTATCAGATGTAATAAGAAGATCCCTTTGTACTTTTTCAAGTGAAACGGACAGTGCTAGAGCAGGTTTAATCTCATCCTAAATTAGATATTTGAAATAAGGTAGAGTAATCACACCTTAAGTGGAAAGGAAGTGGATCTCAGATTCATATCCTCCAATAGCCTGAAAAGAACAAAGATCTATTACTCTTTTTGTTTCTTTAAATTTATATATGTTTTTAAAATTTATCTGTTTGTTTGTTTGTTTGTTTGTTTTTATTTAAACTAGGAAACAAGTTTGAACTCTTATATTGTTGATTTTCACTCGAGAAAAGCTCAGTAATAAGAGAGGAAATATCCAAAGCTACCTGAGAGAATTTTTGCCCCAAAACTGTTAATGCTGCAGAGAAATTTACATTAATGAAGTTTTTTAGATGATCATCAGCTGGTTTAGGTCGTAACTATGAGTTTACAAAGAGACATTTGTGATGAGTGATTCACTTTGAAAGGTAGTATGAAAGATGTGGTGGTTTTACCATGCTGGGCAGCTAAACACCACAACCGCTCTCTCACTCCCCCTCTTTTAGATGAGGAGGGGGAGAAGTAAAGCAAAGAACTACTCACGGGTTGAGATAAGGATAATTTAATTAAAGGGAAATAATAATAGTCATCATTAAAGAAAGATTATTATGAACTAAACAATTTAACTAAAGGGAAATAAAAAGGGAAAGGGGAAAAGGGAGGGGGAAAGGGAAAAATAAAAAGAAGGGAGGAAAACAAACAAATAAAACAAATGAAGGCTATGTGGAAGTGCAGAGGAAAGAAATTACTCTCTCCTTCCCACAAATGAGCGATGACTGACCATGTCCTTGAAGCAGGGCCTCAACGCAGGTAGCCGGTGTTCGGGAGGAGGACCAATGTTTTCCCAACGAGAGCCCACCCCTCCCCTCTTCTTCCTGTTTCCACCTTTTATTGCTGAGTGTGAATATCCCTTTGGTTGGTTTAGGTCAGCTGCCCTGGTCATGTTTCTCTCCTCACTTTTTGCCCACCCCCTAGGAGGGTTAGAGAGAGGCCCAGTGCTGTGCCACTGCTGCTCAGCAGTAGACACAATACTGGTGTGATAACACTGATGTTCCAGCTAGAAGTGCAGAGCACAGCACTGTATGGGCTGCTGCCGGGAAAGTTAACATTCCAGCCAGACCCAGTACAAAGAAGGTTATCAGTTTGTGTTGGAGAGCCAGCCCTTGAATTGAGAAGAGAGTGCCTGAGCAGAAATCAAACCTGGTTTGACACTACCAGAAGTCACCTCATGACAATTTGCCCGCTGCCCAGGCAAGGCACAGCATCCTTCCTGTAAGCTGCTGTGAGCAGCTGCATTCAAGCTACTGGGGTGATACTGTGGGTTACAATACATGGGGAGCCCACGTCAGGTGCATGGCCTCATGGATTGCTTTCCCACTGGTGTTTGCGTGAGGTATAAGGTGTAATTTTTGTGCATCAGAGATGTAAAAAAATATGGACCACCTACATCTACCCCAGGGGGTTTGCTGTGTGATCTTGAGGGAAGGATTAGAAGTCCCTATAATGAGTTATAGAAAGACTTTTAGGACATTGGTCCACAATATATAGCTCACTGACTACTAGTAAATTACATGTTGTTAATAAATCAGTAAACCACTTCTATTCTGATTTCTTTCAAGCCAAGTGAATAGATGAGTTTTCTCCCTGCAACATATGAGCTAAATTATTAATGATTATTTTAATTAATAATTCAGATCTCTGATTTCCACAACAAAAGGAAAAGTATTTCAGTCAAAAGAAAAGCCTGATAAACAGAACTTCTTTTCTACATTTGAAAACAGACACAAGCAGAATTTAATAAATTGAAGACTGCATGGGATTTTAGAAAAGATATGTGAATCTATGAAGTGGAACTGCTTTAAGTTACATGTGCTATGCAGTTAAAAAACAAAGAGAAATTAAATCAAAAAGCTGTTTAAATATATATATATATATATAAAAAAAATCCTAGTTATCCAGATGTTTAGCTTCTTGTATATGCTGCCTTTGACAAAAATGTATCTTGCAATCTTGCAGTTAACCACTTACTTATAGTTAATTATTTTTATAGCAATAGCTGTTATATATATATATATATATATATAATATATATATAATATATATATATCAGGGATGGGAAGGATATTAAGTAAGCATGCAACTTGCAGGAACATTTGGAACTTAGACCATCCTAAAACTGTTCTCAGCAGGTAACTTTGATGCTGCCATCCTGTTCTGAAGACAAAAATAAATTGCTGACATAAGTATTGTCAATGTTTTGCCAGCTAGCCTCATTCCTGACAAACTGCACTGAGGATATTAAGTCTATTAGGATAGATCACAACTTCACAGCAGAAGACATGAGGGAGCTTTCAGAATAAACCAGCTTTCCTTACTAGTTAACTTATAATCAAGATGAAGTAACAGCAGTAGTTCATTCACTGTGTTCTGGGTATGTTAACATGGCATGGTATTTTATGTATATTTCCTTGCTTGTGGCTATGACACTTCACACTATGATAAAGTTCCAGATGAAATCCTAATGTCTTTGAACTTATCTGGAAAATTATTGATTCTGTAAGTCTCTGGATGACACAAGTAGTCAGAGACATCTGAAAATGCTCATATTACCATGATTTCAAAGAATTTAGCACTCCATTTTAAAATCAGTGTGTATCTGATTCAGTGTTTCAAATACTACCTTCTAGCTACAGAATATTCTATTGTAACAGTAATCTTGGCTTTGCATGTTTAATGGAAGAATAGATAACATTACAGTAACATTTATGTTAATTAAGGCTGCAAACAAAAAAACAAACAAAACTCATAAAATAATATGTTAGTGGAATTTAAAAACCTAATCACAAAGATTAAGTGTTTTGTTTTGTTTTTCCTGAATCAAAAGTCATAAAAGAAAGATTAGAAGAACTCTGGAATTCTTTCCCATTAGCTGCTGTCCAGTAAAATAGAAAATCATATCTTTCTCCATTTTATTTGCTCTTCATGAACCTTGCATTCTTTGAATGCCAGTAGACCAGACCAGTGCAATATGATTCTTCTCCTTCTTCCTCTCCTCTTTCCTGGAGTCTGAATATTAACGTGATTTCTTGTGAACTAGAAGAGAAAATTCTGATGAGTCTTCTCAGAATAGATCATAGGTGAGTTCTCTATGCTAAATGGTAGAGCATAGATTCTTCTCTCTCTCTCTTACGTATTTCAATACATACAAATGAAAATATGTTAATTCCTTTGTCTGAATACTCATAGTAAAGTATTCCAGATATTGGATTATATAACTAAATGATATATAGCAGTTTGTGAGCAGTTCATGGTATAGCTCTATATAAATCCTACACTTGTATTGCCAATATACATCTGTATTCAGAAGAACCAAGTAGGATCTGGTTTGACAAACCTAATTGAATCATTCACATGTGAATATGTGAATTCACATATATTTAACCTCAAAGTTATTAACCAGTGGGAAAATCCTTAAAAAGTTTTCCTTATTTTACCTATTTGCCGACAGTTTCTTTTCTGGTATTTATTTCATCATTTCATATTGCAGTTGACAAGTACATTTTTGCACCTTTTTCTACAAACAAATAACAAAACAGCCATGTCAGGAGTTCCTGAAGCAAGTAACCGTGATTTATCTATGATTAATTAATTTATTCTGTCCTGTTTTCACAGTACAAGCTTGACTTCTGCTTGTGAGTAGTTTATGATAATCTTTATGAAGTACAATGGCTTTAAAACTAGTACAGGTGCACTACTTAAAATATTAAGAGAATGTGGTTGACCAAAACCTCTAAGCAATTACTTTCTCATAACTGTCTTAAAGCTATAATTAAGTGCTATTATAGCTATACTAGACTACATTTTTTTTTCATTTGAAATTAATGTTGACAGTCTAATTTTAATACACAAAATGACATATTTTAATACACAATGAATATAAGTGAAGTTTCATATTTCTCTGCAGTAAGAAATAACATTGATCTGAAAATAATCTGCCTTGAAGTGGTAGAATTTGAAAATCATACATTTAGAAATGTATTTAGAATTATTAATTTGTAAACAGCGGGTGCTCTTCAATCTGACTGAGTGATCTTGCCATTACTGAGAGCATAAAATTCAATCAAAGAAATTAAATGGAAACTGTAGATAAGTAACTCCAAAGAATTAAGTCAACAGTACTAAAGCCATAGGCAAAGGAGAACCTTTCTACCTTATTGTAATACTTTTTCAAGTTCATATTTAGTACTAAAGAGGAATACTAACTCACTGTGATGTCTCAGCATAACAAGATAGAGTTACTATAATTTCTTCAGTTTCACAGAAAATCTTTATAGCACTTAAAATATATTTTTTATGAGTAAACTTGAAAAATTGCACTGCTTAAGTGTATCCTATTTTATCTATTTATCCTAACATTATCTCAATGGGAAGCTAGAAATAGCTTGCATAATTTTAAAGTAATGAAAGTTCAAAAATAAGGCATTTCCTCTTGTTTATCTAGATGTTAATCACCCAAAGAATAAAAAGGGGAAAAACATTTTTTTCATTGATTTTCAGAGTTTTGCTATTAATATGTACAGGATATATTAACAGCAAGAGGAAGGCCAAGGAGAATCTCCATCCTTTACTGGATGCAGGGGGAAACATGACTACAGAAGATAAGGAAAAGAGGCTGAGGTTCTTAATTCCTTCTTTACATCTGTCTTTACTAGCCAGACCTCTTATCCTTGGGGTACTTAGCCTCCTGACCTGGAAGTCTGGGACAGGAAACAGAAGAAACCTCCCACAGTTCAGGTGGAAACAGTTAGAGACCTGCTGCTCCACCTGGACTGTCACAAGTCCATGGGTTCAGATGAGATCCACCCAAGGGTGCTGAGGGAGGTGGTGGATGTGATTGCTGGGCCACTTTGCATCACCTATCAGCAGTCATGGTCATCCAGAGAGGTCCTAGATGACTGGAGACTTGTTAATGTAACACCCCTCTATAAGAAGAGTTATAAGGAGGACCCAGGAAGCTACGCTCCTATCAGCCTGACCTCAGTGCCAGAAAAGGTGATTGAAAAGGTAGTCTTGAACGCAATCATGCAACATATGCAGGACAACAAGAGCATCAGGTCCAGTCATGTAAGGCAAGTCCTGCCTGACCAACCTCATCTCCTTCGATGACCGAGTGACCCCCGTGGTGGATGAGGGAAAGCCTGTTCATGTAGTCTGCGTAGACTTCAGCAAAGCCTTTGACATGGTCTCCCATAGTATTCTCCTGGAGAAGCTGGCAGCCTATGGCTTGGACAGGTACACTCTTTGCTGGGTTAAAAACTGGCCAGATGGTCAGACCCAGGGAGTAGTGGTGAATGGAGTGAAATCCATCTGGCAACCAGTCACCAGTGGTGTTCCTCAGGGGTCGGTGTTGGGGCCTATCCTATTGCACATGGCACCAAGTTCGGGAGAAGTGTTGATCTGCTGGAGGATTGGAAGGTCCTGTGGAGGCACCTGGACAGGTTGGATCAAGAGGCAGAGGCCAGTGGGATGAGGCTTAACATGGCTAAGTACTGGGTCCTGCACTTTGGCCACAACAACCCCATGCGACACTACAGGCCTGGGGCAGAGTGGCTGGAAAACCATGCAGAGGAAAAGGATCTGGGGGTGCTGACTGATGCTCATGAGTCAGCAGTGTACCAAGGTGGCCAAGAAGGCTGACAGCATCCTGGCTTGTATCAGCAATAGTGTACCCAGGAGGACTAGAGAGGTCGTTGTTCCCCTGTACTCTGCTCTAGTGAGGCCACACCTCGAGTACTGTGGTCACGTTTGGGGCCGTCACTACAAAAAGGACATCGAGGCACTGGAGCATGTCCAGAGAAGGGCTACGAGGTAGGTGAAGGGCCTGGAACACAAGTCCTGTGAGGAGCAGCTGAGGGAAATGGGGTTGTTTAGTCTGGTGGAGGCTCAGGGGATACTTTATTGCTTTCCACTACCACCTGCACAGAAGTTGTGGGGAGCTAGGTGTTGGCCTTGGCTCACAGTTAACCAGCTATAGGACTAGAGTGAATGGCCTCAAGTTGCACAAGAGGAGGTTCAGGTTGGAAATTAGGAAAAATTTCTCAGAGTTGTTAGGCATTGGAACAGGTTGCCTAGGGAAGTGGTGGAGTCACTGTCCCTGGGGGTGTTCAAGGAAGATTGAATGTGGTGCATAAGGACATGGTTTAGTGGGTAGCATTGGTGGTAGGGTGATAGCTGGAGCAGATGATCTTGGAGGTCTTTTCCAAACTTAATGATTCTGGTTCTAAGAAAATATAATTAAGTAGGTAGAAATCTAATATATTTAATCTGATTCAATGTCAGGAATAATGGAACACTTCATTTTCTTTGACACAATTACTAGAGCATATTGCATGCTGTTATATTCACTAGTTGTTTGCAAAGGCAGAAATATAAAGTGGTTTGTTTGTTTGCTTGTTTTTCCTGACTTTCTGTGGCTTTTTTTACTTTGTCTTAAGTGGTTTTCTAAATTGAAGGCAGGACAGTATTTTCTGTCAGAGCTATATTTCACTCATGTCCTAGAAAAGGAAAAATACATGTACTGAATTTGGGTAGAAGTGTTTCTTTAAAAATAAATAAATAAATAAGTCGCATATAACCATTTCTCTTGTTGGGTATTTGAAACAGTGTATACAGTCCAAAATGGAAGTTAATGAGCACTAGCGTCTAAACTGTGAATTTAAGAGAGTTTGTGCAGCAATAATCACTTGCCTTTCAGCATTGCTGTGATGATCCAGTTTTGGGGAGTAATTCCTCTAGTGATTCAACAATGCTATTGTTGTGATACAGTGTTATTTTCAGTCATGATATATATTAACATACACGTTTTTTTATAATGTAATGTAATCCCTTAGCTCTGGGATTTCAGTGCTGACCTGAATCCTTTGTAGTGTTCATATTGAATTTGAGCTGAGCTCAAGAAAAAAACATTCAAAATATGCTGCTTTTGAAAGCTACAACTACATAAAATAGTGTCTAGCTACACCTGAAAAATTGTTTGCCTACCTCCATTTTCCATAGCTATTAGCTAATCTCTACTTTCAGCTTTGCAGCAGTCTTGCTGCATACCCACCTGATTGGATGATACATACAGTAATATATGTCTTAAAGCTTGAAGGCATCTCAGCTCATCCAGTAGAAAAAAAATAAATGAAATAATAAAAATAATAAAAATTTATGAACACCTTTAAAACTAAATGAAAAACAAATGAGCAAAACCAAAGGCAGTCCATATGTATGAAACCTGAAGGGAATTTTGAGAAGAGATAACAGATAAAGCCCATAATGCTTGTCAAAGCTCCCCTTATGCTTCTTTATGAGTTTATCCTATGCACTTGATGATATACAAACCCATGTTCAGACTTCTGTTTAGATGGTCTTCGTGAATTTGGAAGAGTAGATGCAGATTTGTTTAGCACAGATCTAATGTGCAACACAGTGCTTTTTATCAGCTTCCATTGTGCATTATCTTTTCTTAAAGTAACCTAAGAAAAAAAGATGACACAGAGGAGATTTTTGACAATGCGAAAGGATTTTTGTAATGGACATCTTAAATCTGAGAGTGGTGGCATTCAGGATGAAACAGAAAAACCTCCAGGTTCTAGAAAAATGTGGATCCACGAAAATGTAGAAAGAGTATGCATTAAGATTATTTTCCTGGCCTGGTACAATAGACCTATTATGGTATCACTTGTAGTAAGTTCTTATTATATTTCTGAATACTTGAAATTTTAAATGAATAAAGATTGATTACCCTGCTATAACTTTACTAACAACTTAAGGTTTCCACAGTCTTATATTCAAATACACATCACAATTAGGCTGTGGGCTAAATCTAGTAAAGACATATGAAAAATGTTAAATTATTTATATAAGCTAAATGGCTTTATTGGTCAGCCTGATATCTCCACCACAATGAAAGGTAGTGATTAATGAATTGTTCTAACAAAGGGGAAAAACAGGTTGAAATCCATTCAAAGAGAGAAGAGATTTCTTCCTGAATGAATGAAATTCCTGAATTTCTTCCGGAATTTCTTCCTGAATTCATTTCTTCCTGAATGAAAAAAAAAACTATAGGATATTTAGTGAAAATTTTGCATCATATTTTTTTTTTTCAGATGCATTTTATTTTTATTGAGAGATTTCAGGGTTTTAAACACACACATATAAATATACATGCTTGTGGTGTGTATATATTTGTATGTACGCATAGAATCAAAGAATCATCTAAGTTTGATAACGCCTTCAAGTTCACCAAGTCCAACTGTAGAACTGAGCTACCAAGACCCAACACAAGACCAAATCCCTTAGTGAAATGCCCATACATCTTGAATACTTCCTGGGATGGGGACTCCATCACTTTCCTAGGCAGCCCATTCCAATATTTGACCACCTTCTCTGTTAAGAAATTCTTTGTAATATTCAATCTAAATTTCCCCTGGCACAAGAAGAGGTTGTTTCCTTGTGTTGTATCACTTGTCACCTAAGAAAAGAGACTGACACCATCCTCTCTGCAACCTTCTTTCATATAGTTACAGACAGCGATGACTTCTCCCCTCAGCCTTCTCTTCTCTAGGCTAGACAAATCCAGTTTCCCCAGTCGCTCCTCAAAACATTTGTTTTCTAGTCCCTTCACCAGCTTCATTGCTCTTCTCTGCACACACTTAACCAATTCACAGTCCTTCTTGTAGTGAGGGGCCCCAAACTGAACACAATATCTGAGGTGCAGTCTCACCAGTGCAGCTTACAAGGGGACAATCACTTCCTTAGTCCTCCTGACTGTGCTACTTTTGATGTATGCCAGGATGCCGTTGACCTTCCTGGCCACCTTGGTACAGTGCTGACTCATGGCTGTTGACCAGCACCCTCATGTCCTTTTCTGCTGGCTAAATTTCCAGCTACTCTTCCCCAAGACAATGTTGCTGCACAATGCTGTTAGGACCCAGGTGCAAGACCCAGCACTTAGCATCGTTAAATATCAAACATTTGGACTTTTCCCATTGACCTGCCCTATGCAGATCCCTCTGCAAAACCTTCCTACCCTCAAGTAGAGCAACTGTCTAACTTGGTATCACGTGCAAATATGTGTGTGTGTGTGTAAACATATTGGTATATATTTTGATAACTGCATTATATATGTGAGCAAGAGAAATGGGATTTACTGTACTTTCAGCCACATAGCAAAGTTCTCTTTATTTTCACAGAAAATAAATAAAAGATGTGCATCTTCAAAACTAATGTATAAGCTAACCTAAAATAAATATCAAAACAAGCCCTTTTGTAGCTTGAATTCTTCTCACCTATGCATCTCTTTTGTCTAGAGAAGAAATTAAATTTTAGATGGTTAAACTTCAGCCCAAGAAATCCTGGCTGTAGACTCTCAACACTGTCCAGGGAAATACGATATTACTAAAACACAGTCACCTTCAATATCGGTCATTGACTGATGTTTTGCATTTTGGTCCTAGATGTTTAACCTTGTTATTCAGCTTTGGATTCTTTCTGTTATCTCTGAAATAGATTCCCAAGGTCATGGAAGAGTTTGAATGGAAAAGAACCTGAATCCTTAATCCCAACCCCCAAACTGCCCAATTTGCCACTGGTCTTCAAAACACTAGTAGATGAATAACTTAAAAGTAATAAGAACGATGCAAAAAATGGGATGTTAGTACTGTTTACGGTGCTGTTTTACAAAAAAAAAAAAAGATGTGTTTTCACTGTATATGCAATATACAGGGCAATTCTGACTGCATTCTTTACATGAGAAATTGTGTTAGATCTTTGTTTCAGAGACACAGGATTTTCAAAGTCTTTCCCCTTCCCTCCCCTTCCCTTCCCTTCCCTTCCCTTCCCTTCCCTTCCCTTCCCTTCCCTTCCCTTCCCTTCCCTTCCCTTCCCTTCCCTTCCCTTCCCTTCCCTTCCCTTCCCTTCCCTTCCCTTCCCTTCCCTTCCCTTCCCTTCCCTTCCCTTCCCTTCCCTTCCCTTCCCTTCCCTTCCCTTCCCTTCCCTTCCCTTCCCTTCCCTTCCCTTCCCTTCCCTTCCCTTCCCTTCCCTTCCCTTCCCTTCCCTTCCCTTCCCTCCCCTTCCCTTCCCTCCCCTTCCCTTTCCTCCCCTTCCCTTCCCTCCCCTTCCCTTCCCTTCCCTTCCCTTCCCTTCCCTTCCCTTCCCTTCCCTTCCCTTCCCTTCCCTTCCCTTCCCTTCCCTTCCCTTCCCTTCCCTTCCCTTCCCTTCCCTTCCCTTCCCTTCCCTTCCCTTCCCTTCCCTTCCCTTCCCTTCCCTTCCCTTCCCTTCCCTTCCCTTCCCTTCCCTTCCCTTCCCTTCCCTTCCCTTCCCTTCCCTTCCCTTCCCTTCCCTTCCCTTCCCTTCCCTTCCCTTCCCTTCCCTTCCCTTCCCTTCCCTTCCCTTCCCTTCCCTTCCCTTCCCTTCCCTTCCCTTCCCTTCCCTTCCCTTCCCTTCCCTTCCCTTCCCTTCCCTTCCCTTCCCTTCCCTTCCCTTCCCTTCCCTTCCCTTCCCTTCCCTTCCCTTCCCTTCCCTTCCCTTCCCTTCCCTTCCCTTCCCTTCCCTTCCCTTCCCTTCCCTTCCCTTCCCTTCCCTTCCCTTCCCTTCCCTTCCCTTCCCTTCCCTTCCCTTCCCTTCCCTGCCCTTCCCTGCCCTTCCCTGCCCTTCCCTGCCCTTCCCTGCCCTTCCCTGCCCTTCCCTTCCCTGCCCTTCCCTGCCCTTCCCTGCCCTGCCCTGCCCTGCCCTGCCCTGCCCTGCCCTGCCCTGCCCTTCCCTGCCCTGCCCTGCCCTGCCCTGCCCTGCCCTGCCCTGCCCTGCCCTGCCCTGCCCTGCCCTGCCCTGCCCTGCCCTTATCTTCCCTTCCCTTCCCTGCCCTGCCCTGCCCTGCCCTGCCCTGCCCTTCATTTTCTTTCTCCCTTTTTCCTCTCTTATTTTTCTTTTTCTGTCTCCTGGGTCAGGTGAGGTATAGATCAAGGTCCAACTTTTATAACTGAAAAATAAACGCAAGTTTCCTTCTTCTGTCATTAGAAAGGTATGCTCTATTTAACATAACATATTTTATTTACATTTTTATCATTAAAAAAATATATTTTTAAATAATTCAAGCAAATGCAACTACAGTCATTTTTAAAAACAGTTTTCTGGAAAATTCTGGTGTTTTGCAGAAACATTTAATAGTCATAAACTGACAGCCATGAAGATAGAAATGATTAACATGGATTTGAACTCACTTCTCTTGTTTTTAAAGTGAGGTTAGCGTGATATATTTTCTAATCATTTTGAATCAATCACACATGATTTTTCACCAATTTTCATGACAATATTTTGACAGAATAGCAAACAACGTCCAAAGTAAACAGAAGCCTTGCTAGTGATGTGTCTGTACTGCCATGGCGTACAAGAGAGAATGAGCAACATCAACCACAAAGACAAAGAGCACAGTTATGGAGTCACAAATAAAATGAAAGACTCTGACATGATAATTGCTAAATATCTCTTTCTAGTTAAGCAGAAGCAATATTAAGAGGTAGTTGGTAGTTTCTAGCTGTCGTTTTCATTGCATGCTTTGAATTTTGCTTTCAAATTCATCCATACATCATTCCTAACCAAGCTCTAATTTTTCAGACATAAGTCTTTGTAAGAGAAACAGTAATCTAAGAAGTAAAATAGTATATTCCATGAATTACCAATGAATGAAGAATTTTCTAGAACCCAGCTTTAAACTATTGTCGTGAGTTACATTAGGAGAAAAAATGTAATTCATTTATGTACCAATACAGAATGTGTTGTAGCTCAAGAATTTATTTGGTCCTGCACTAATAGTGGAGGACTCAAATCATTTCTGCTTGTTTTGAATTGTAATCTTGTAGGTCACACCTGCAGGTAAAGCACTCGGTGGATCTGTTTTCCAGTTACATGCTTGGATAATGTGTGTTTTACTTGTGGCTGCCAGAATACCAGATCTAATAGAACAGTGATAATCAAAACAAGAACAAAGTTAGTAGAAGGAATATAATGAATATACAATTGCACGTGTAAAACTGCATCACTAAACTACAGTATGTTTGGCAGTTGTTTTTGGTGATGAATCCTCATTAATAGGAGATAAGTAAAACTGAGTTTCAGGTAACTCAGTTTTAACAGTTTTAACAGACTTTAACTTTAACTCAGTTTTAACAGACTTTTAACAGTTTATCAAGATATTAAATCCCTTTCCTTTTGTTGTGGTTTAACCCAGCTGGCAGCTAAACACCACACAGCCATTCGCTCACCCTCCCCCTTCCCTCTCTGGGATGGGGGAGAGAAACGGGAAAGTGAAGCCTGTGAGTTGAGATAAAGACAGTTTATTAAGACAGGAAAACAATAATAACAATAATAATAATGATGATGATGATGACAATAGTACTACTACTAATAATATGTACAAAACAAGTGATGCACAATGAAATTGCTCACCACCAGCTGACCGATGCCCAACCTAACCCCGAGCAGCAACCCCCCCCCACTCCATTCCAAATAGAATACCCCTTTGGCCAGTTTGGGTCAGCTGTCCTGGGCCTGTCCCCTCCCAGCTCTTGCTGCACCCACAGCCTGCCTGCTGGCAGGACTGAGGGAGAAGCTGAAACATCCTTGGCTTGGTGTAAGCACTGCTCTGCAACAATTAAAACATCAGTGTGTTATCAACACTTTTCTCACAGAATCACAGAATTTCTAGGTTGGAAGATACCTCAAGATCATCGAGTCCAACCTCTGACCTAACGCTAACAGTCCCCTCTAAACCATATCCCTAAGCTCTACATCTAAACGTCTTTTCTCATCCTAATCCAAAACATAGCACCCTACCAGCTACTAGGAGGAAAATTAACTCTGTCCTAACTGAAACCAGGACAACTTTATAGCTAGTTTGAAAATGATATAGGTTCTGTTAACAACTAATACTGTATGATTCTTACCTAATTTCTGCCTTTCTTTTTTTTCTCTTGTTCATAAAACTGATTTTATGACACACTTATTACTGTGGATTCAAAGAACACCAAAAAGATATAGAATTGATATTATGCTTCTGATGAATTTGAAGATAAGCTAATTTTATTAAACAAGTAGATTGTTTTCTGTTTGCGCAGATCTGTATAGTTTCTGCTTTCACAATGGCCATTTAATTTTATGGATCAAAACAGTCATGAGTTTAGAAAATAAATCTAGAGTTCAAAATTCTATTTTGTTGATATGAATTTTCCAACAATAAAAAATACGCAAATGATATCTTCTTCTTTCTGTATATATCTGAAGATATTCTTAATCTCCCTTAGTTCTGTAAAAAGGTGCCTTTCAGCTGTAACATTAAAATAATGCAAATGCCAAGTGAGTCTACCGTAAACCTCAGCAAATGAAGAAGAGCAACTGCTGCAATGTAATTTTATTGTTTCTTTTGAACTTTGCAGTCTGAAACTAGAGCATGATCAGGGTGGAGTAAAGAGAGTGGCAGGTCCTACCAGCCAGGACAGTGGATCCTGACTGCTTTTAGTTAGCTGTTGATGTCACTACTTTTCAGTAGTACCTATCTCATATTTCTATTAATATTTTCTTTGCCAGACATTATTTCTGTATCCTGACACACCAACCAGACCTTACTTCATTTTCTGTTTGTTTCACCTTGCCTTGCCTTCCCTAAAGACCAGCTGAGCTATAGATAATGGTTTCTGCCATGTGTTTCATTTCAGCATCTCAGAGTGTGTGCCAGTGTTTCAGACTCTGGGAGCTCTCATTAACAACATCACTGCTCACTGACATAGGAGGATAGAATGGATGGCCAGCAAATTTTACTTTTGGCTGAACATCTCATTAAGTAATTTATATTGTTACGCAAAAACTGCAGTGTAATAAGGAAGATGGAAATGCCAATGGAAAAAAAAAAAAAAAGGAGCCAATAAGCATATTTACCAAATGAGAATCTATTTCAGAAAAGGATATCCATACAAGAGATAAGAAACCCTACAAACTATGGGCCATCAGTTTCATAAGATTCATAAGATACATTTTGTTATTTTATTTTATTTTATTTTATTTATTTTATTTTATTTTATTTATTTTATTTTATTTTATTTTTCATCCAAACCTCACTCTGGAGGGTGTGATATAACTGTGGTATTAATATGACATGAATCCCTAATTTGAAATGGAAACATTGAGAAAATCAACCCTGAGGCAATGAAGATATATATATATATATGTATATATATTTATTTTATTTTATTTTTTTTTCCCCATAAAAAAATTGTATACAGATTCTTTATCCCAACCAATGACTATGGGAGCAAAGGTTAAAAAGACATCCTTAGCTGGCAGGTGGATAGTTATGATCATTTAGTTGTTTCAGAAGTCCACAGGATACTCTCTTTCAAGAAATATATTTGCGTTATAGAAATAGGCTGAAAATCAAGGACACTTTAATATGAAATTTGGGGTACTGCTACAATAATGTGCATGATTATTAAAAATAAAGTTAATAATTCAAATAGTATTTACTAATGGTGGATTAAAAATAAAAACTTAAGAAAAAAAAATCTTAAAAAAAAAAAGTAATTTATAAAGGATAGGTAAAGAAAAGAAACATTATAAAATATCCATGACCTGGATAGTGGAAGTTTTGTTTATATAAAAGTTCTTCAATACTTTAAGTGTTTGAGAAGTTAAAAAATAAACATTTATTAGTTTCTTAAAAACTATTGTGAAAAAATGTCAGAATGAGTCTGTCATAATTTGTGATCATTGATCTGTCCTCACCTTTCACGTAAATAACATCTAATGATCTGAAGGAGATGAACACTTTACAAATGTTTAACTATCCATCTGTGTGATTTTAATCCTCTACATCTCAAACAGTTTCCATTTAAAAGCAGAAGTTAAATTCAAAATTTCGCCTCTCCTCTCCTCTCCTCTCCTCTCCTCTCCTCTCCTCTCCTCTCCTCTCCTCTCCTCTCCTCTCCTCTCCTCTCCTCTCCTCTCCTCTCCTCTCCTCTCCTCTCCTCTCCTCTCCTCTCCTCTCCTCTCCTCTCCTCTCCTCTCCTCTCCTCTCCTCTCCTCTCCTCTCCTCTCCTCTCCTCTCCTCTCCTCTCCTCTCCTCTCCTCTCCTCTCCTCTCCTCTCCTCTCCTCTCCTCTCCTCTCCTCTCCTCTCCTCTCCTCTCCTCTCCTCTCGTCTTCCTCTTCCTCTTCCTCTTCCTCTTCCTCTTCCTCTTCCTCTTCCTCTTCCTCTTCCTCTTCCTCTTCCTCTTCCTCTTCCTCTTCCTCTTCCTCTTCCTCTTCCTCTTCCTCTTCCTCTTCCTCTTCCTCTCCTCCCCTCTCCTCCTCCTCCTCCTCCTCCTCCTCCTCTTCCTCTTCTTCTTCCGCCTCTCCATTTAATTTTTCTTTGGCTTGGAACTTGAGGCAATTTCGTCTATCACTAGTTACCTGTGAGAAGAGGCTGACCCCCAGCTCCCCAAACCTTCCTTTCAGGTAGTTTTAAAGAGCAATAAGGTCTCCCTTGAACCTCCTTTTCTCCAGACTAACAATCCCAGTTCCCTCAGCCACTCCTCACAGGACTTGTGCTCCAGGCCCTTCACCAGCTTCTTAGCCCTTCTCTGGACACTCTCCAGGGCCTCGATGTCCTTCTTGAATTGATAGGCTCATTGATGAACACAGTACTTGAGGTGTGGACTCACCAGAGCCAAGTACAGGGGCGTGATCTCCTCCCTGGTCCTGCTGGTTACACTATTCCTCATACAAGCCAGGATTCTGTTGAAGTAACATGTACCCATGTGAACAAGAAGAAAGAACAAGAAGGAGTAATTTTGGCTGAATGGTCTAGATAGAGCTAAAATACAAAACCAAAACCAAAAACAAACAAACAAACAAACAACAACAACAACAACAACAACAAAACAGGTGTATTTACCAGATACTCACAGCCTCTCTTACTCTCTTTACTACACAAAGTTTCTTTTCAGAACAATTATTTCTGTACAGCCCATATAATGAAGAAGATGGAGGATGCGGAATTAGGGTTATGCATGCAGGATAGATACGTATGCATATGCAGGTCAATCAAAGCAGAGGTATACCTGGAGGTATGCCTGTTCTGAGGATTGTGTCCCAAATACTCATCCTGCTTTGCATGTAGGTTACAGATTCCAAATTACAACAGAAACTGAGAAAAAGCCATTATTCGCCTGAGGACTAGAATTGCTACTAGATGTTAGGAACTTCTGACTTACTTTTACTTATGAAATTCTGAGTCACTGAAAACAAACAAACAAACAAACAAACAAACAAAAACTGAAAGTCTGCCTTTTTCTAGGACTCTTTAGAAGCCAGATGACATGTATATATACATTCTGAGGTTACAAAAGAAATTCAGAGAACATCCAGATGAGATAATGAGACGAGGATCTGTCTGCATCTAAATAAAGTATAAAAATTCATATATTGCATTGAAAATGCACTGTTATAAATGTATAAACAGCAAAGTGAGGAAATATGAATAAAAGAAGTTAGTTTTGCCCATTTTTGCCTCTTTCTTTTAGTTTTGTTCCTTTGTCTGTCTAAAAGTTGTTTACTTGCTTGTTTGTTTTTAATAAAGCACTTATTCTCTGTAAGCCTCATGAATACATGTTTAGAGATAAATTGTATGACAACCTCTGCAGCTGACTGATAGCACTAATAACTCCTCCATGCTGGATTCCATGTGTTTTCTTTGCAATTCAACCTCATTTAGTACCAAGCTTTCTCAAAAGACACAAAATGCAGAAGTCTGGTAAATGCATGCATATGTTGAGATGTAAAAGAAAAGGGAGAGCAAGACATGACATTTATATAAGTGAGGGTAGGCATACTTTGTTGTCATATGGTTCATATGGTATGCCTGTGCCAGTCCAGAAAATAGACAGCACCATTGGCATAGATTTTTTTCTCAGCTAATAAACCCCTCCTCTCAGACAGCACAGTGCTGCCACTTGGCTCCTGGATTACAGCCAGAATCCACCAACCCAGATTGGAATGCAGGCAAAGCAATCTCATATTACACTGCACCTGCCTATGGAGACACACTGTCTTCCCAATATGTGTGTATATTCCATTCTCTCCATGTCAGTAGCTGACATTTGAAGATGTCAGCCAGATTGCACTGAAGGCAGTCACAGTGGAAAATGTTTTTTGATATGAAGCTCAAAGTGAGAAATTTTATTCAATGTTTAATTTTTAAATACTTTTAAAAATATTCAAACAAATTATCAGAACCTACTTCAAACTGAAAAATTAGCATCAGAGAATCTCCACATACTGGCAAAAATCTTAATAGATATAAATTGTAATAGCTGAGATATACATATACATATATTTCTCTGAACATTTATACCAAGCTATTTTTATTTTTATTTTTATTTATTTTTATTTTATTTTTATTTTTATTTATTTATTTTTTTTATATCTATGTTTGGTCTGTTTATTTGTTTTATTATATACTTTTATTATATGCTTTTCCTCTTCCAGATGATCAGAGTTAAGGCATTTGAATAATATTGATACTTGCATCAAGTATCCTAATAGAATAAAAACATATACTTCCATATATTTCTGCTGTGACTAAAGCCTGAGAACATTTTTATAATATATATTTACTGATGATAAAACTCTTTCAGATTGCTTCCAGGGGCCTACAGATTTAACCAAAAACACAACTTCATTTATAAAAATGGTGTTTTGTGCTTAAATAAATAAATAAATCCAGGTCCATTAGTTTCCAAGGAAACTACAGTAGCTTCTGCATTTCTGCATATCTTTTGACTAATACATTTTTTTATTTAAAAAAAAAAAAAAAAAAAAAAAAGTTAGCATGACTTTGAATATGAATTACAAATTCCTCTTCCATTTTGTAGCAAAATATTTCACAGATTCACTGCAACTTAGAAAACACAGAATGGTTTTGTAAATCAGCTTAACACACAGAGGTCTCTTCCTGCAATAATTTGTAAAAAGTACACTTATACTACTATATTTTTTTACCAGTTGCATTTACAAAGAAGAAAGTTTAGAATGACGGCAATCAATCAGTGAAACAAACAAACAAAACCCACCACCAACAAATAAAGTTTTGAAAGTTTCTGGTCAAAATAACAGAATAACAAGCCCCCTAAATCTGGTTGAGAGGTATTTAGTTTGAGTGACAGAGTCTTCTCACACCTTGGGGAATTCTTTATTCATTTCCAAGTTATTTCTGCTGAGGTTATATACACCTGCTAAAAATCTTATCTCATACTAGAGCACCAAACAATCTAGAAAAACATTCCAGTGTTCCAGCCCTTGTAAGGTTTAAAAAGTAAGCTAATAAACCTAAACTGAGGTAGGTAATGAACTAATGAATACAAATCAAATGCATACTTTATATTACTGGAAAAAGTTTGCATTTGCCTGTTCAGGAACAAAGATCACTTTTTTTTTTTTAATCAAAATTTTCCTTTGTAATGAGCAGTAGAAAAAAATATCTATATTAAAGGAATAAGTCTCTACAGTCCTTAGATTAAACACAAGTTAGGTGCTTTAATTTAGCATTCTGATTCTCTTCCATACATTGCAATTGTTTACTTGCTTATGTAAATGGGGTGGGGGTGGAAAATAAAAATAAATAAATAAAATTTTATATTGGCAAAACTACACTTCATCTCTAAATGAAATGAGAATAGAGAACATAATAAATAAATGAATATAACAGATAAATTAAGGTACTGTAAACATAACAAAAATAAGAAAAAAGAGGAGGATAAAGTACTACTGAATCTTCAGTTTTATACTGATACAAAAATAATACAGTTCTACTGCAGATATATCTAGAGAAGTCATTAATCTTCAAATATTAATCCTAAATATGCATGCAAAATGTAAGCACTATAAATATAACTTACAAATAAAATTCAAAAAGATTGTAGTGGTTTGATGATTCAAGCCAAAATCTATTAATTTGCTAATGAAGTGAGCTTTAGATGTACTTTACCCAAATCCGTTAACCTTCCCTTCTTTTACAAATTAATTGGAATAGCACCAATCTGCTGACTCTTGAATTTCCATTGTAGTAATGATATGTTGATTTTTTTGAATAGTTAGTGATGTCAGGTCCCTCAATAAAGTCTGATTGCCTGTGACTATTTATAGTTCATGCTATAAATAAATGACACTTATTACTGAATACAGAAACAGCTGCAAAACATCTAGTGTTTTCACAGACAGTAGGCTTATTATTTAAATTTTCTATGGTCATATACCTTTTGTTTTGACTGCACTGAACATAGAGTAAGAAAGAAAAAAACCTGCTTGAGAAGTAATTATCTAGAACTAAGCTTTCTGTCTACAAAATCTTCCAAAGTACTCATGTTACAACCATTCAAATATGTTTGAGTATTAGTACTTTTTTTTTTCCTAAATGTGTTTTTATCAGCTACTTTACATATATTTACATGTGTTTGTGTGTGTGTATTGCTTTTGAAAAATTTGAAATTGAAAATGTTAAAATCATGAAGGGGCATTTGGCTGTGTTGTTTGCAGAACTCACAAGTTTGGTATGAAGCAAAGGACAGAAAGTTAGAGGCAAGCTTTGGGATCTGTAACAACTAGTGTACTGACCAGAGCTCTGTTGCCTGGATTTTAGCATCTTTCCTGGAACAGCAATCCAGCCTCATTTTTCAGTCTGGGATTTTGAGTTTCATAGTCAGTTATATGCTTCATGGTATATATCATTCTTACTTGTGAAATGAAGTTTCAGGAATGAATATTGACATGTGTACTAAAGTCTTTGAGAATCATGGAGACTGTGAAGAACAAGGTGCATGAAAGACATTTGGTTCTGTAAGATTGTTGATTCTGGTGACTGCTTCTTTCTGTGATGTCTTATTTTATTCAACAGTTACCTAAACAGCCTATGATCTCAGGAAACTATTTCCAGCTGAATGCCCCATACCTTCTGGGGTGGAATTATATGTGTGCACAAGACATAGCACTTTAATGTCATAGCTCAATAAATGCTTAGATGTTTATGCAACAATAAAAATGAAAATAACAGTAATGAAGAGTGGTAAGTATTATGCTAGTGTTTTTATTGTGATTCAAATTAATAGGACAGAGGACTTTTACTAGTTAAAAAAAAAAAAAAAAAAAAAAAGGTTCCATTAGTGACAGAATTTTACAAGTTTACTCCACTTTCTCAAAAACAAACAACAACAACAACAAAACACTTTTCAAAGTAGCAGCCCAGTCTCCATTCATAAGTGCAATAACTGCAAGCATAACTGCAAGCAATTAATAAACAACATCTAATAAAATGAAAACTCAGCTTCAACTGTGATACAGCTAATTCAGTGTTGAGAGAAGACTCTGTTTTGTCTTTGATGGGTCCTAAAATGTGATTTAATTGGTAAAAAGATTCTAGATTCTAATATGTGTTCTCACTGTTAAAAAGCAACTTTTTGTTCCACCTTTGTTCTACAATAACTTCTATGGCTGAAATCAATCACTTGAGTCCTGTACTGCTCAAAATCAATCAACCCTGAATGTATTGAGTGCATTCAGAACTGCAATTCAAATATTAAGTAAGAATATATATACCACAATAATTTCTCTCTGTGACCATTTACCCTATAAAATGCATATAAATTATCCTGACTCCTGTAAAGAAATAAAGAGCATCTTTCCACCTTATAGGGAAATTCAAGTTTTTCTTAAAATTGACAGCACTGTTATTTTTAAGTATTATATAATATATTATCTTGCCCATAATGTCTACTGCAACTAATAGAACTAATGTGTGTGAATCAAACAGATGATGCATCCCTCAATAAGAAAAAGAACACTTTTATGTTAATTTTATCAGACTCAGGCTAAATATTTTGACCTCAAGATAGCAGTCTAAACATATCCTAGAATCTTTCATGTTCTTTTTCCATAATACATGATTTTTTAATTTTTTTTTTTTGTAGTAGTAGCAATGTTTGTGGAATTTTTGATTCTTTTACAGAAGAGTCTGATTTCTCTTACAATGATTATTATTGAGAAGATGTTTACTGGAAGCTCCTATTTTCAGTTTAGTTTTGGTACTGAGAAAGAGACACCTTAAAATGCATCTGCCTTATATTTTTATCTCAGGGCAGACTGAGTCACAACATGAAAATGCCTAATTGCCCCCATATGCAGAAGTAGACTATGGAAATAATCTGATTTTTTAGGAAAAGAAGCCTAGCTTTCATAAAGTAAGATTATCTTTTTTTTTTTTTTCTTTTTTTTTTTGTGTAAGAAAAATAAATATAAAATTCAGAACAAAGAAGAATGACAACACAAAACAAACAAAATAAGCTATTTACAAGATTTACAAGTAAATAGAAACAAATTACCAGCAATTCTTCTATTTCCAGCTCACTAGACTCCATAAAATGTTCCCAGTGGCACAATCTTCCTTCTCTTGGACATTCATGTTATTTACTTGGACATCATGAATGATTGGGAATGATTGGGATAGATTGGGAATATGATCTGAGCTATGGAACAGCCCAACATTTAATATCAAAACAGATTTTGAATCTTGAATTGATTTTCTATGAGTATTGGAGTGCTTGGAGTTTGATATGAAGTAAAAACAGTTAATTATTTATTCAATGAAATTTGATAATCAAAACATAAGTCCTTATAAAGTTGTAGAGAATGAAACAGCATGACTCAATACTTCCAATTTGAGACAGACAGCAAAAGGAAACAAACATACAGGTAAGTTAGTGCATTATAATTGAACCTACTATTATCCAATGTTATAAAAAAGTCTGAAGTTACAGTTTGTTTAAATGCATCTTTTATCGGCACAAATAAAAGTGCAAAATTAGGAAAGCAAGCTTTTTTTTTTTTTTTTTCCTCATTATTGTTGTTGAATTCAACTTTATTAAATGTTTCAATGCATATTTCTTCTGAATCAAGTTTGTCTGAGGTTCCCTCCAAAGAAGGATGCTAAACACAAATCACCCTGAAAACAGTATTTCCAAAGAAGTTTCCTTAAAGTGTATTTTTAAAGTGTATTTTCCTCTTCCTCTTCTTTTTTCTTGTTTGTTTGTTTCAAATTCTTTTGAAATATTGCAGTTTACATAAGAAAAAAATATCAATCAATACATACTGATCACAAAATATTTGCCCCCATTTTATAAAAATATTATTCAGGCAGTTCTCTAAAATGGATTTCATTTAAGAAAAATGAACCTGGACAGGTTGGATTGATGGGCAAAAGCCAATGAGATGAGGTTCAACATAGCTAAGTGAGAGGGCCTGCACTTTGGTCACAGCAACTCCATGCAGTGCTATAGGCTTGGGAAGGAATGGCTGGAAAGCTGTGCAGAGAAAAAGGATCTAGGGGTGCTGATTGATGCTCGCCTGAACATGAGCCAGCAGGGTACCCAGCAGTGTTGTTGGCATCAGCAATGGCATCCTGGCTTGTATCAGCAATAGTGTACCCAGGAGGAACAGGGAGGTGATCGTCCCCTTGTATTCTGCTCTGGTGAAGCCTCATCTTGAGTATTGTGTTCACCTTTGGGGCCCTCACTACAAAAAGGACATCAAGGCACTGGAGCATGTCCAGAGAAGGGCTACAAGGTAGGTGAAGGGCCTGAAACACAAGTCCTGTGAGGAGCAGCTGAGGGAAATGAGGTTGTTTAGTCTGGAGAGGAGGTGGCTCAGGGGAGACCTTGTTGCTCCCTCCAACTACCTGAAAGGAAATTGTGGGGAGCTGTGGGTCAGCCTCTTCTCACATGTAACTAGTGATAGGACTAGAGTGAATGGCCTCAAGTTGCACCAGGGGAGGTTTAGATTGGAAATTAAAATTGGTCTTTTCCAATCTTAATGATTCTGTGATGCCAGGAAGTGCTTAGATAGACAGATAGCTATCTGGCTATGTATTGATCTACTTCCTGTAGATAGATTTCATTGACACCACATTTGTAAAAAAGAAACTAAGTATATATGTGGGAGACATTTCCTTTCCTTGTTTTTAATTTCTATAGATTGATATCATTATTTATTTTAGGACCTTA